>NC_092865.1:27963923-27970721 GCF_032062135.1 Pyxicephalus adspersus | reverse complement strand
CCACAACAAGGAGGCTGAAGAGCCGCATGCGGCCCCGGAGCCGCAGGTTGCAGACCCCTGGTCTAGGACAGATTACAGCTCATAGCAGCAGCATATTAGCCTGAAGGTCTCTTCATGTTTTTAACAAGAACTATGACTATGAAGCAGGAGGGCATAATGAAAAGCCTGAATATGTGAAGCAGCTGCCAAATCCCACACTCTCCAGAGTATTGTAATATAATCCACAGCACTTACTAACAGAAAAATACAAACATAGAAGCATAAGAATCCACACTGATAACCATCCTGCATTGTACCAGAAACCTTGGCAGGGTCTGCAGAAAGAACAAAGATGAATATGACAAGGATCTGATCCACTCCTATTTTACAGAGATGTTGACAGAAAGTGAAAACAAAAAGGGAATATATTGAAATGTGATTAGAGAAAGAGTAGAGAAACACTGCTAAAATTCAAAGAGGTCCAAAAAGCAAGAAAAGCTATTGCCACAGTTCCTTGTAAATAGAAAACAAACCTCCTTGTCCTATGCTTTCCAGTATCTGACACCAAGGTAATCCTTGTCTCTGTGTCCTGCCGTTACATTACCAGTTTGTATGAGCAGAAAAAAGAAGCATTGATTTACCATTTACCTAAAAATACTTTCAGGCCCATCCAACATTTTGCTGGGATCTAATCCCAGCATGCATCAGCTAATGCGAGCTCTACATGCTGTTCACAAACACAACCAGCAAAGTCAACCTAATTTGTAAATAGTGCAGACTGCTCCCATTGGCTTGTTGAGAAGCTTTCCCAAATGAATGTTGAATTCAAAATCAACCATTCCCAATTAATGATTGGTGTATATATCAATTGAATATTGTTTGAACCCATCTCTACAAACTTGCTTACCCATCTTCTTCAGTCTCTTAAACCCTCACCTCTTAGATTATAAACTCTTCGGGGTGAGGTCCTCGACTTCTATCATTGTTTGTCATTTGCAACCCCTATTTATTGTACAGGGTTGGGTAATATATGTTGGTGCTATATAAATACTGTTTATTATAACAATAATGCCCTTTTTCTCAGCTAGGGTTTCTCCAGAGGTTGCCAGGGTTTCCTTGAGCAACAAAGAATTTGTGCCTCCCAGGTGAGTTTAAGTGACAACAATGATATTTTGGCTATCTGTAAAGGTGATATTCTTTCCACTGGTCAGCTAATGTACTGCGATCTGTGAATAAAGCAATTATAGAAAGGGTTCCCTAAGACCTGAAAGGGGTTCCTCTGTGTTAGAAAGGCTGTGAAAATCTGATTTAATCAATTTAAAACATTGTGCAGTGTACAGAATGACCACCCTAAGTTGTTTCTGTTTTAATTCAAAAATGAGTTGTCGTCTTAAACTGCACCGGGGGTTAAAATGGTGGCAAGTTTAAAGCTGAACTGCATTTTATAAATACTTGTCAGAGAGCACACATTTTCCCATCAAATTAGCAAAGGGTAATAAAACAAGCCACTCAATTGCTCCATGCACAAAAAAGCCCAAAGCCTAGACTGAAACATGAATAAAGGAAACGAGAGGGCTCTGACTTCATCTTCATTTGTGCAACACCTGTTCTGCAAGCCCTAGGAATGCCCCTAGCAGGGACACAAATGTATTATTTAGCCTATGAATAACTACAATAGATACTATTTACATGCCACTGTTTTAAAGATCAGTTTAAAAGGCGTGATTAGGTTATTCTGGTGAGGAAGATAACCCTAGGAAACTTTGATTGACTTCATCAATATCCTTCAAAAGGACACATGGATAGAAACCAAATATTCCACTTCACTCCATTATCTAGGCATGGGTATTTTAACTACTAAAATACAGAAACATTCTGAAAGACTTATTTACAATTAGGTGAAAACAATAAAAATAAAGTAATAAAATTTCAGATTTTGGGTTTTTATACCTAATTGTATAACATTATTGCACATCACTACCAACCCTGCAAAGATTGTTACTGCTGCCATGAATCGACAACTGCATAGCTCTTAAAATTAATGTTTTGTACAATATCCTCTCCATCTTAAACTGCATACAGACAATAGATAGCACTCTTTGGGCTTGTATCCACACCAGTATGAAAACTTCAAATGCAGCCACCCCCCAGACCTCTTGCCTTTTGTCCTAGCTGTTGACAGGCGGAGGTGTTTGCTCACAGTGGTTGAATACAAACCCAGATAGACTGCCAGAAACTTTGCAGATCTGCTGTTAATGCCTGTCACCGCCTGGCAGCACTTATCACTGAAATGCCCCTACATGTTCATATGACAAGTAACATGGAGTAGCGGTGTTCACCCCAGCGTGTTCAGTGTTCTCCCCGACCCCTTTTAGCATTTCACCATGTTTTATTACTTTTAAGACTTTGCAAGTATAGAAAATGCCTTTTAATATGTAGAAATGAACTTGTCTCTTGGATATTGCTGTGGGCTGACAACACATTGTGTGTGGCTTAAGTGCTGTTAGTCCCAACCAGCAATGTTCTGTCAAACTACTCAATCACATCTTCCAAAAAGCAAAATGATCAAACATAATGAACATTAGAATTTCCTGTACTTTGTAGAATCATCTTCATATGTGGCATGGCCTTATGAATACTGTAGTGTTCCCCCCAGCCCCTTTTAGCTGGGCGTACCACCCGGCACTTTTCAGTAACCACCTGGCTGTTTTGGGGTGGTTACCTAGGACTTGGGTCAGATACAGGGGCTGGCACCTGCCTATAATTTCTTCCCAGCCAGTTTAAAAAAAAAAATCTGAGTTTAATGCTGCTTTATAAATAATTTTTTTTTTTTTTTTTACCAGACACATACAAAATTATGTGAAAAGTAAGGAATCATGTAGAAGTTGACAAGCACCACCCACTGCCAGAGTAAAGCACTGAAACTGATAAATTGACCTAATGGATAGATTACAAAGCTAAATCCACAACAGTAGGATGACCTGCGGCACAACAGCTGTGTTGGTAGCCATTCTGCTAATAAAGATTACACACAATCTTCCAACGCCCCCAGGGGACAGCTACATCAGCTCTCAGATAGCTTTCACACTGTCTGGCATCAGACTTTTATCATTGTATTTCAATTAGCTTGTCTCTTTTCTATGTATGGAAGAAACCAGACAAACTGGGCAGTGACAGGAAAAACCTGTATGTATAGAAAAATCAATGCAACCCCAAAGTTAAGGTCACCATTGCTGGACAGGTATCACACTAGGAATACTTTCCTACAAATAAGTGGAGAGGTCGCCCATCCTGGCGGATCCACAGAAGACGGACGAGGAGCATTAGTAATGAAAGTAAAGGGCACAGCGGGGTGCCGCACCATCGTTCTCCCTCCTTCATAGAGCAGAACAGCTCTGTATGTACAGCACTCGTTCATGCATCGTGCATGTCTTTTGTCATTGGAAAGGATCGTGAAATATCCTTTCCAACGACAATTATTGCACGTGTGTACCCAGCCTTAGAGGTCTAACTCCATGACAAGCATCCCTATTTCCAAATAATAAAAAAAAAATTAGTCAAAAGGCTACAAGAAAAACAAATGATCAGGGATATTAAATTACATAAACTGTGTCTAATATTTTTGATTCTCCTCCACTTACGATTGTAAGTGGAATAAAACCAGTAAAATAATGCAGAAACAAACACATGTATGTCTTCTTTCTATAACACCAGTTATATTCATCCACTAAAATGGTGAATGATTAATCACCATTTTAGTGGATGAATATAACTGGTGTTATAGAAAGAAGACATACATGTGTTTGTTTCTGCATTATTTTACTGGTTTTATTTGTGGAGCTCTGTATAAATCACACAAGTTTCACCTCCAAGAATGTAAATGAAATGTTCCTTGGTGATAAGGAAGGAAGCTCATCACATTGTTGTGAACTTCCATTGACTTCATACATAAAGCTATCAGAAATTGTCTAGGCAGAGAGGATTATAATACCATTGTACTCTCATACATACATCCCAGAGGCTAACACAGGGGTTTCCACCTGACAAGAAACACTAATCAGTGAGAGGGTGGGAGATTTCCAATCATGGGGAGACATGAAAGCATTACAGTGACTGAAACTCCTTTTATACAGAGAATGTTGCTTCATGTTTACAAACCAACTCTGACCTGGGGATGGGGGGTGGGGTGGTTTCAACTTTTGCAGTAAATATTGCAGCAAGAGTTTAAAGGAAATTACAGAGAAAACAAAGTATGGTAAAAAGAGAAACCAGAATACAAATATTTAAATAATTCCAAAATCCATAGAAATAACAAATGCTGATCAGGTATTCAGGCTGTGATGCAGAAAAGTATTAAAATATTTTTAATAAATGTATTGTGTGTTTACCAAATCAATAAATGGACAACAAAAACAAATTGTGATTTTAAGCAGGCAATGTAAACATCAAATAATGCCACTGAAACATGACAAGATATAAGCAGTACAGAAAGCCTTTCCTATTTTATCTTATGGCTGAGTAAAAGATACAAAACAGAGAAAGCTGGGTTTTTTTAGGCAGTAGGTTAAAACCACCCCAAGGCAGCTGTTCACTGGCATGAGGAATTGCTCATCACACTGCAACCTCACTGCCAGTCTGAACATAGACTTATTCTAAACCCAAGCATTGACTGGGAAGTGACAGACGTGACTTATCTAGCTTTCTGCTAACTGATATTTTTTGTTAAAGAGTAAAATATAAATTTCACTTTATATAGAAGGGTAGATGCATGTGTACAGTGCTCGATGACCATCGTCCGAACGACCGTCCTGGCAGATCTACAGACGATGGACAACGAACGATTGAAATGAAAGTGAAGGGGGAGAGAGCGCAGCGGGGTGCTGCTCCGTCGTCCCCATCCCCTCTCCATAGAGCAGAACGTCACTGTATATACATGTATGTTCATGCATCATGCAGCCATTTGTCGTTAGAAAGGATCAGGAAAAGGTCTTTTCCAATGACAATTATTGCACATGTGTACATAGTCTAACTCCTAACTTCTTCGCACATCCATCCCTGATGTGCATGGACAGCAAGAGGCTGAGTGCAGGTGACATTTAGGCATTTAGGCACTCTGCTTACATGTAGCAATGTATTAATGATCACAAATCTGTTTTGGTATATCTGCCTGGATGTTTTACATAAATCAATGTTAAAACTGAAGCATCTAGAAAAATGATAAATCCCAAATGAATGCTAAATTCAATGCCAATCTTTGACCAACACACCTTTCCTCTACCATGTAAGCACTACAACAGAAACCAATGCAGTTTCACTATTCAGCTTACTTGAGCAGAATTAGAATAATTAGAAGCTGCTTACTGACACTTTAACAACCTGAAGAACCTTGAAGGATCTGTATCCTAACATTGCACAGAGAAGTATTGCTCCGATGACACCTTACAGACATTGACTAAATTCCAACTAGCTGATACAAGCAATTCCTCGGCTTCTCTGAACAATCAGCGTGATATTTAACACCAAAGTGAGAAACACTTCACAAGTAAAAGTTCATCCATTTGTGAAATAAAGTAGGAGCCTTTCCCAATTTTTCATTGCAAGAAGCTTTCCAACACAATATGTACCACACACCAAGGATACAGGACCAGTTGGGTCACAATAGGTTTTCAGAGACAACACAAAGATCTTCCACCTCCCAGTGTCTCTGGTCAGTCTAAACATGAAGAACCTGATTTGGGAAAGACAGATGTGCATTATAGCAGATCACCACTTTCGGGGGTGAATTGGTAAAGTGAATGCACAGCCACAACTTTTCTGGTTTCATAGAGAATGAGGAAGGGTTGGAATCTCTTTTGGGTTTCCGCTGCCGGGAGGACTGGTAACCAAGACAAATTAGGTGACTGACCCAAAAACTCAGAATGTTTGAGATGGTATGAAATCTTGCAGTGCGGTGCGATAGATTTGTATCTCAGGGGTTTTCTCTTTATATACACTTTTTAAAGGCGAATACCTTGTTGTGCCCTAATACCCTTTTTCTCACACCACTGCCAAGGTGCCAACCAGACCAAGAGTACAATCAGATCTTTTAGATACCAATGGTGCTTTAAACTTCCAGCATTCAAATACAAAAATGACCACCTACATGGAACATGTAATACAATTCTTCCTACGAAGCTATACAATCCATTGTAAATGGCAGAGTGCCCATCCCTTACACTGTCCCCAACCAGATACCATAGGGTCGGCAAAGATTAGCCATGGGCAACCTGCGCTCTGCATGTGTATGGGTCCAAAGGACTAGCATGGTTTTATGGGGACATCAGATGGGGGTCATATACTGCTCTTATGGTGGGTACAGACTTCTCACACGTGTGAACGTAAACTGCCCTGGATTGTAAGCTCTTCGGGGCAGTGTCCTCTCCTCCTGTGTAACTGTCTGTTTTTGTCTGTCATTTGCAACCCCTATTTCATGTTGGCGCTATATAAATCCTGTTTATTATTAATAATGATGGTAAGTCTGGCTACAATACAAACCCTTCCCCACTGTGCCAGGGTTTTCCTATGACAGGTGCCGATCATTCCTTTTCCTAAGGGGCATGGCTGCCTAAACCTTAAATCCAAGGACCCAAATAAAAAGTTGCCAACCTGGGATGTAAAAACAAACATGGCATCCTGGGTTGAGCTTATTACGCAGCCATTGGTGAACCATCGGAGGGCAGATTTAGGTCTGGATCCATGGAAGGGCTGACCACACTGCATTCACCTTTCCGCCAGGTGACCCCAGAGATCTCTATGGAGGGTGCAATGCCCCCCATTAAT
>NC_092865.1:27928745-27963735 GCF_032062135.1 Pyxicephalus adspersus | reverse complement strand
GCATTACCTAGAGTACAGGGCTGCAGCATCCCTCCGAGGCCCCCGGTCCCGTCACACCACTCTCAGTCCCACGGAAGTCCAGTAACGGTTCCAATAGATGGGAAGTAACACGCAATATACACGGAGCAGCCGCCGTACGCAACCTCCTCTGCCTGACTGGCGCCGCAACCCCGCTCCACCCCACACAGTCATAGACACGCCCACATCAGCCAAGAACACGCCTCATCCCGGCCCACTAGGCGGTATGTATAGATAACCACGCCCACTCCGAGCAGGGTTAGCGTTACTAGTCACTCTCACACAGGTCAATGCCCGCCCCTCGGCTGTGCTCCAAACTTCAGACCACGCCCACATTCCACAAGTGCCTTGCGAACCAGCAAATCACGCCCACTATGTGTATGTGGCCACGCCCTCCTGAGCGATCTCTGGTGGTATGGTAGGGAACAGGTGGTCTGAGCGCATAGTGTGGGCTGAGAGTGGTATGGGGGGAGGGGGCACATTCCTGGCACAGCCGGGTACTCACATCGTATACAATGCCCTGCTACTGTGCGAGGGGACCGCTAATATAACGGGGCATTACCAGGTGACGGGGGGCGGGGGTCACAATACTGCCCACATGGGGCCATTTCACAGCACTGACTGGGGGGGTACGATGCTACCCTCATGGGGCCATTACACAGGAGTGACTGGGGGGGCACAATACTGCCCACATGGGGCCATTACACAGGATCGACTGGGGGGGCACAATGCGGCCCGCATGGGGGCCATTACACAGGAGTGACTGGGGGGGGGGCACAATACTTCCCACATGGGTAACTGGGGCCATTACAGCGAGCACTGACTGGGAATTGGGAAAATTGCACTGACCACTAATGTAATGGGAGTCTCTGCACTCCCTGCCTTGTCCACCATTGAGACTTAGGGCCCTGGACTGACCTCCGGTGAATCTGGGGTCTCTACACTTATCACCAATAGGCCTGTGGCCCTACACTCATCACCAATGGAACCAGGGGCCCTAAACTGATCACCAATATACCTGTGGCCCTACACTGATCACCAATGTAACTGGGGCCTCATAGTGATAACCAATATAACTGGGGGCCCTATACTTACAACCAATGTAAATGGAGGCCTCACAGTAAGTACCAATATAATTGAGGGCCCTGAAATTTCCACTAGTGTAAGGGGTTGGATTCTACTAATGTAACCAATGGCTCTACAGTGATCACCAGCATAATGGGACCCCACACGGTCTCCTTGTGTAATGGTGGTGGAGGTTGGGGGTACAAATGACCTCCAATGTTACTAAGAAAGCTATAGTGACTGCCAATATAACTGTGGACCCTACACTGACCCCATTTTCATAGGGGCAATATACTCCCAGTGTGACCAGAGGCAACACAGATAGCCAGCATGATGTGACAAACAGTAATGATAGGATATTTCTCAATATTGCTTTTCTGGTTATTTCTTTTCATGCCATAATTAATCAAAAAAATAATTGTTATATAGAAAAGAGGCAATATTTGAAATATTCCACCCCTCGTTGTAGCCTCTGCTAAAGACCCTCATCAGCCTTTTATGTATTGAAGATGGTGCAGATCCCTGCAAACGTTCCATGTCAGATTCTTATAGGGCACAGAACGGTTTTGTTCAATATGGCCCTAGCAGAGTGTTCAAGCAGAAATTTTTTTTACCATTGGACTTTTTTTATAGCTTGGACCTCACACTTATGCACTGACCTACTGTTAGAATGTCATATGTCTATTACATATTATTTCTGCAGGGAATTATGTTGATTTTGCCCCTCCCTGTAGTGTCTTGAATAGGCTTGTTACAAATAAGGGTTGGTACAGTTTAATAGTTGACAACACATAATAATAACAGTTTAAAAATTCTAATGACATAAATCAGCTAAACAATGCAGATAAACAAACCAGAATGTCAGTCATTTGTATGGCTGAACGCGCCCAGATTTTGAAATAGGTTTGCTTGTCTCATCTAATTTTTTTATGTATGTCATAAATCTAGTTTTATGTAATATATCTAGTTTTTTTGTGTATGTATTTATGAACAGAGCACTGAGAAACATTTATATTGCGTATTTCTATTGATCATATGCAATACATACTTACAAATGATCTTCCAAGCTTTAAATAGGAGGAACCAGTCAAGTGAGATATTTTGAAAGCCTCAGTTTGTAGTAGAAATTTATCACCACTGGTTGGAGCTTGAGGTCCATGTTGAAGCAAACGTCTCTGTATATTGACTGTGCGTGTGGGGTGGCTTAGATGACTTATGGTGTCCATAGGAAGATGAATACCAATTTTAAGTGAAACTTTTGCCAAAATTTCTTTGATCTACCACTAGGTTTAAAATGTTATCTTCTTGATCTTGCTTACATTACCCACAACTTTTACAACTTCATCTTTTCTTTGAAAGCCTGGGGCAAAGCAAGTAGCCCTAATCTCATAAGTAAACAATAATGGCATTAATGGCATTATCTCTGCTGATTTGGGCAACTCTGCTTTCTATGGGGTTTGCCAGAAGGAATGTGATGTCATCCTTGCCTAGGCATTATGGGTAGAAGTGTCATGGGGTAATACAGCATATAAAACTTGCTCCTTTTTTTTTCAACCATTATGAGAAGCTGCAGGGTACCTACACTGCATAAGCGGATCTTTAAAACAATTGTTAATGCATTAATTGTTTGGGCTAGAAATCCACTTTGGAGATGGTACTTTCAGGTACTGTAAGATGTGGGTAAGCATATACACTTCTAAATTCCATACAATTGTAGAAAAGGTTTCATTATTCTACATGAGTCTCACCTATATTAGTGCATTTACTTCATTGTATTTAATGTATTGGTATTTTTAGACTGTATTAGATGTAATTAAAATGAAAATCAGCTACTGAAATGACACTGACCTGTTGTATCATACAGCTAAATCAATGCAATTCTAATTATTAGCATACATTACATTTCCTGCACATGATTGAAGAATGTTTCCCTAGCTAAAACAGTTCATAATAGTTTTAAAACAAAGGTGATATCTGTTTATTAATTTAGGTTATTTACTTTCAATTATTGTTTGATTTAAAAAGCAAACATAATCAGCTATAGATATTTATTAGCAGTGTAACTTTTATCTGAACATGTTTTACATTCTAACAGTTCAATTTTCAGCCCTGTAGACTACAGATCTAGACTTATTTTTTACCTATAGATTTAATATTATTTTAATATCTAACTGTATCTTTATGTGTATTTTTACTGCTTTTCTCTGTGGCATGTAAAACCATGAAACCTTACATTTCCATTATCATCAATAAAAAAACTTGTCTCTTCAAGGGCCTCACATTAATAATTATTTATATGCACACAATCATATAGAAGTTTATTTATAAATGTATTTGTTTTCATTTGAAAATTGTTTATGCAGCAAATCTGTGTTGAGGTTCTGGGTTGTTTTCATTATTTCTGAATATTACAGGACAGGTATATTATCAATATCAGTTTCCTTCCTATAAGAAAACTACATGTCCAATGTTTCCTTGTATTGTGTATCATATATATGTGCATACACACAGCTCTCTACATATCAATGGGATGGCTACAAATAGAGACATTCTGATGAGAGGATAAAAGGTAGCCACAGGCTATAAGCCTAAGGATATATACCGTAGTTATTTGCAAAGGAAATAATGCATTTATGAGGACTAATTGAGCACATGTTTTAGGACAGCATGAGGAAGGAAAATGTCATGAGGACATAGGAAAAATTTATATGAAGCAAGTACACTCTCGAATGTCACTGAAATAAATCATTATAATTAAAGCTGAACTATGAAACAGGCAAATACTGTCATAAGGGATGTATTGTATATTCTAACTTGAAAATAATTTTTTGTGCATTTCTTCTAAATATGTGCTGTAATGCAGTGGAAACCTAGCTGTGCACAGACCAGACACTAGTTTTTTCCTTAGACAAAAGTTTGCAACTATGGTGAAAATCTGTCATTTGTACAGATATCCCCCAATTATTTAACGATTGGTCTACTAAATCTCTAAATGACCCACACTGGGTAGGAAACAGCAGAGCACCTTCTTATCACCACTTTTTAAAGAACAGAACAGTGTTGTACAGAACATGGTAAAACTTATTTTAGATCCTAGTGATTATGTTTAAATGTGTTTTATTGGCCATACGTCTCTTGGAGCACAAAGTAAAAAAGCTGAGCCATGACCATCCATCATCCTTCTACAGCATCCGGGGTTTCATGAGAGGTTCTGGGGGGACCACCACTTGGTAGAACAAGCTACATGACTCTAGCCATGTTTTTAGTTGTTTAAAAAAGTGTTAATCCAGCAACCACTGCAGAGGGGCATTCTTTAAACTGAATATCAATTTTAAAGGCTTTTTCCCCACTGACACCCAATAAATTGATTTTAGCAGAGATTCCTCAAGTCCTGAAAATTATTTTTTAAAGGTTTCACAAGGATTTCACAAGTACAGGTAGTCCCCGGGTTACATACGAGATAGGGACTGTAGGTTTGTTCTTAAGTTGAATTTGTATGTAAGCAGGAACATGTACATTATTTTAATAAATATAATTAGGACAGATGTTTGTCTCAACATATTATTAGGCAGTGTGGTGTCAGTTACACCACATTTCTTCTGCAAGTCATGTGAACCGCCCCCCATAAGCCTGGTCCTGCACAGGAAAAAGCAGAGACGCCCGTTCGTATCTAGGAGTCGTCTGTATGTCGGATGTCCTTAACTCGAGGACTACCTGTAGAAAGGTTCCTCTACAGTTACGGAAAATTGAACAGAAATTTACACTCTCATCTTCAACCCTGCTGTGGCACACAAGGACTTCCACCACTCATTTGTTTGTCGTAAAATGTTGGTTGTTATAATGTTATAAAGTGATAATGTTATCACTTTCATTTTAATAACTATGTATGTAAACTGTATATGATATACAACACTGCCTAAATAAAAATGATTGGAGAGTACACTGTTATAATAATTATAGAAAGCAGAGGCAGAGGCTTAATTATCAGATGTTTGTGTATGGGTATATGAATTACCTTTGAGATCATAACTGGCTGTAACCCATTATGCAGGTAAAATACTGTATCTGCCAAAGTTGTGACCATCTAAACACAAAGACTGCAGTACAAAGTATTTGACTTCTTTTGGCTTTGGCTTCTCTATGCTCATAATGGAGCAAGGACAGGTAAAAATGATGTTGAGGTATAGTGTACCTAATAGGAACTTTTAAATTTACTTTACTGGCCTTTATAACTATCTTTTCATAGCTACAGTTTGCAGAAAAGGAAACTAATGACACTACTGCAGAAGCATCCAGCCTAATGGCTGCACCATTGCATTGTTTGGTGTAATTCATTATCAAAAAACTCCAAAGCAAATTGATAATCTGTATTATAAAACATTTTTGTTCTTATATTAAGAGATTTTAGAAGTAGACATAGGTAGACCTTCTATTAACAATGACATCTTATGACAGACATGCTTCTAGTCATTCAGATCACTATACCAATCTTCTCTTTTATGCAGCTGGTCAAAAAATGTGGGATGCAAACAGTGAAAGAAAAATAAATTATATCCCAGGTTTTATTAGTTTATATATCAGACATGACAGGTATTACTTTCAATGCATTTTTCATGTGGCAAGATAAATACACATTACATTTACGTAATCTTTTCACTTCCTTTGAAGTTTGTGGATGTATTCTCTTCGTAATAGTTTGGTAGCCTGGGGTATTAGATTGTGATCTGCTGCTGGTATTTTTGTAAAAAATTGTGTTACTCAATCCCATGGGAGACAGATCTCAAGGATCGCAGCTTCAGCGCTTTTCATTAATAAGAGTACTAATACTGTTTCGTACACTAGTGCAAAGTCTCCAAACACATCATTTTACAATTTGTCAGTCAACAGTAAAATTGTTAATAAGGAAGCTTTTATATCATGTTTACCTTCTCATGGCATTGTAATTCCTAAATTAAAGAATGCAAACAGTGCAATAAAAACCAGTGTGGTATGATTTAAGGTCGTTTAATTGGAAGCCGCACCGTTTATCATATGGACAAACTTGGCATGACCTGAGAAGACATTTAGTTGGCAGTGATAAATAAGATTTGTGAGACAGGGAATGTGTAAAGTAGCAATGACACCATACAATGTGCAGAAGCACATATCACACAATCAGATTACACATATCAGTTTTTTTTACAGCAGGAAAAAGGAGGTATAATTATTGATTGGTATCTGTATACTAATACATAATATGCTATGCTGTTTGCCATATTGTTTTGCTTTAATTTTCTAAAGTACTGTTTCTCAACCAGGGTTCCTCCAAAGGTTGCTAGGGGTTATATGAGCAATTTGTGCCTCTCAGATTAGTTTACCTGATTATCTATTTGGCTTTCTCTTTGGCTATATCCTTGGCTATCTGTAAAGTTGGCATTCTTCCCTCTGACCCCCACATTACTGTACTGTACGTATATATTGACTATAGCAGGGGTTCCTTAAGACCTGAAAATTATTTCAAGGGTTCCTTATGTAAAAAGTTTGAGAGACAATATTCTAGAGAATGTCAGTAAAGGAGATTAAGGGTGCACACCTAGCAAACCTAAATATGACATTGAAGGGGGCAGTTTCAAATCAAATCTATTGAATTATTATTTTATTACACGTTAAACGTTAAACTGTTTTATATCTGTTTATTACAAATTTAATATTAATTTTACAAATCAGCATCTATCACAGGGAACCATTATAAAACAGCCAGAGAACTATAGGTATTCTAAAGAGGACACAGGAGTGGTTTCCTTTTAGACATTCTGTTTCTGATTGAAACTACATGTGGAATTATATGGGAGAAGAAAGAAAGACAGATAGCTGCTCCTACACAGCAGGAGGAACATAAAAATATTTAAACCCCTACCACTGTGACATGTCTACACACTACACACAATTACATGCAGATTTGTACACAGAGTTTCCTCATTAGCTATATGGTATGCTGGTCCTATAAGGCTTGTACTATTTTCTTGTTACATAAATATTAGACATGGGCGGCACCATTTCTGTATAGTATAGTGGTATTGCATTCAAGCAAATGTACACACAAATGTGCACCCCTCCCTACACTTCAGAAACATCACATGTTTTACCACTACAATTTTACACCGCCCCCCACCCCACAGGATTGCATTAAAGGATTAGGATTATATTTAGCTTGGATGGTGCAGATTCTGCTTAATATCCATGTAACAAGAAGAGGGTAAGGAGAAACTGGAAACCCTGAAGAGAATCACCAAAGCTCCACCTGCTGACTGATATGAGAAGACAAAACAAACTTCATATTGATCTGATAGAACTAAGTTTTTTTAATGGAACAAAAGTAAATCTGATCTGAACTTTTTTTAAACAATAGACCATATAAAATTATTTAAAATCACAAAAAGTTCCCTTTAAATAGACAAATACTATTCTGAATATACGTGTTCTGGCTCCGACCATTCTAAACATTCCTACAAACCTAACTTTCTTTTCTTGGGGTACTCATAGTAATGGTGTGATGGTCCTCTGACCCAGCTATTTTCAAACAGAATATATGACAAGCTAATAGATATAAAGGCATGTGTCATTATTTTACTAAAGATAAATTTATACATACATGCACTGTATATTCAGGGGTTATGTATCTGTTGTCCATAGTAATCCTCATATGTGTGTTTCCATTTTCTAACTTGCAATGTAACATAAAAAGAGAGCTGGAATATTACAGGTATAGAATATAAAGTGATTGATCAGCTTCCCTGAGCAGGTAATGCTGGACAGGATTTTGGAGGGTCTTACAAATATACAAATACTCTTTGACCAACTACAAATTGATTGACAAAACATTCTACAATGTCTATATGTGTCTATGTCTATATGTGTTATGCAACAAATTACAAAGTCAAATGAACTGTGTTCACCCCAAGCTACAGAGAGACAGTCTGTCACACGTATCTCACTTCACTGAGGGTCTTCACTGGTTCAATATTGTGGGGGGAAGTCTAACTCAATTATGGAGGAATCCAGTCCCACAGCTTCTAGTCACTTAAAAAATGCAGATCTACAATCCAAACACTTGTCTGCCTATACAGTCTGCTTAAAAGGAAATCCCCCAGCCAATCTCAATAGGCACATAGCCACCTTACCATTTCAGTGTCCCACTATGTTTTGTACTCACAGACTGTGTGCACTCCCTGCTGACGGCCACCTACACTAGTCACACCCTACACCTAATCCCCCTCTAACGCTGTTAGGCCATTTTCACACTGATATAAAAGGTCTGGCACATCCCAGGTATGAATCGTGTGTACAGCGTCACCCAACGTCCTTCATGGATCTATCCTGATGGAGATTTGAATAACCAACTGCTGTAAAACCCAATAGAGAATAGCACAATGGAGTGTGTACAGCACTCGTTCATTCTTTTGTCACTGGAAACGATCATGAAAAATAATTTCCAGCTACGAATTGTGCAGGTGTATATGCAGAATTAGTATAGTAACAAAAAAAGTCTTCATTAAATTCCCCCAGGAATAATGGTAGATAAAAAATAGATGGGCAGGTTAGATTGCTGCATCTGAATACTCATGTGCACGTGGTGGCATTTGTAAATATGTGATGAGATTTATGTTGCATATGTTTAATGTCAAGACCTTAAAGCATTGACATAGTGCCATGTCCTGGAAGGCAAGCCATAGAAGAGGATCAAATAACGTGTGGGCATTCGGTTAGATTTTGTTATAAACCCAAACGTATTTTATTGTCTATAGAAGCCGCAAAAATTTGAGTAATAAGCAAAGAAACAGGGCCTGATTTAATAAAGCTCTCCAAGACCGGAGAAGATCAAATTATCATAGATGAACCTGGGTGATCTAGCAAACCTGGAATAGATCTGGTCCAGCATTGATAACATTTGCCAACTAATAGGAAATTATTTTTAAGAAATCCATTCCAGGTTTGTTGGATCACCTAAGTTCACCTATGATGGTCTATCCTCTCCAGACTTGGAGAATTTTAAAAAATCAAGCCCATAGGGTTTTAAGACATTAGTAAGTGTAAAGGGAGATATATGATTTTGAAGGAGAAGCATCGGACACTAAGAAATTAAATTAAATATCAATGGAAAGAAATTGGATGGTAGAGAAATGTATTAAAATTAATAAAGAAATGTAAAAAAAATAGTGGCATAGTTGATCCTCGAATTGCCATGTTATGCGCATACATCATTTATTGGTAGATTTGGTTGCAGTTCATTGTCATCTGTTATTTTGTATTTTGCATGTGTAAAGCTATGGTTATGTACAATATGTTTCTTTTATATAAACTATTTGTTAGAAACTTAATGAATTCACTGAATACTGTACAAGTTAACTAGCTAACATTTGTTCTTTGCTGTGTTTCTGAAAAAAAACACTGCCTTGAAGGATATATTGTGCACAAAGTCTTTAAAGGTTAGATGTTCACAATCTTATTCCAGTGGAATGAACACATATTTACCATTATATTATGGGTTGTGCCTGATAAGATGACTTCACTCTCAGTTAAAGAATGAAAAAAAAGAATAAGGGTGACTCATTTCACATCACATAGAACAGAAAACATCATAATGTCTTGTGTGTAACAGCCAAGTTTTGAGGGCATATTGCTTGAGGAAATGAGATTATGTTATTCCTACAACAACATTTCCTTTATAACTAAAGTTACGAGAGCTACCATCAAGATTTTAGATTAGCATTGAAGTCACGATTTGTGCATGGTCTAAAAGAGGCATTAGCCATTAGCCCACTGAGAGAATGCACCTAGGTTTATGGTGAATAGAGGATTACTAATATCAACCCGTTGTGCAGAAAAGGTGACCTCACCTGAGTCTAATGCTGGTCATGCATGCAAGCATAAGGTCATTCAATGTACCAATGATTATGGTTAGAGAAAATTGTTTCAGAAAGTGATTGCATCTAATAGACAAATAACTATGTGGCATGATTCACTGGCAATAATTACAATATATTAGAAAACATTAACTATGCATTTTATCCAAACTGCAATAAAACATCCTGTTATACATCTCTCACGAAGCGTCTTTATATTTTATTTTTTTAAAATGTTTTTTGCTTAATAAACTAAGTAAAACTGTGTTTCTTTACATTTTACCTAACCTCATAGCAAGCATCTTGCTCCTTTAGCCAGTCGTCCTCACTGATCTGGTAGTGCTTTAGGAATCCTTTGTCACATATGTGATGTATATCTGTAAAGCAAAGATTATATAAAGATATATACATTTTCTTATTGCCATGTGTATTGCATTGGTAATGGCTGAGCAGATCTGACTGCTTTTCTATTATATGTGCTGCTTGGTATAGACATCAGACCAGTCTTGGTGGGTGTATGGGTAGCGTGACCTCTGCAGGTGGTCATATTAGCTTCCAAGCCAAGGGTATTCCACCTATAATCACCAGGTAAAATCCATCCTTCCATCCAACCCCAATGGCAAAACCCCATCTTCATCATTGTAAAAATTAAACTATGACTTATCAGCATCAATCCTAGATTGTAAGCTCTTTGGGGCAGGGTCCTCTCCTCCCCTGTCACTATCTGTATTAGTCTGTCATTTGAAACCCCTATTTAATGTACAGCGCTGCGTAATATGTTTTCACTATATAAATCCTTTATTATTATTAATAATCATTAAAGAAGCAAGAAGCAGTAATATATTTTACTCTGTTTACATAATTAAAAATTACTGTAAGTATAATAATGTTTATAAGATCACTCTGATCATATTTTACTCTTCACGTGAAACTACTGTAATTACTAAGGGAAAAGCAACCAGAATGTCATCCCTAATCTCTTAATCACCCTCAGGTTTAAAGTATGCAGTGACAGGATCTGCTTAAATCAGATGTATAATCATCACCTTCTAGCACTTTTCCCACAATCATTTATTTTTATATTGCAGTTTTAAAAAGGAAGTCAACACTGATATTTTTTATTATAGTATATGTGAAAGTCTGTCTGGGTATGTGAAACCTATAATTTTACGGATACAGTAAAACTCATTAGGATAGTATAATAATTTGTATTAATTACACTTGGTCATTAAGGGTTTAAAGAACACATTTAGTACTGTATTACGCTGTTTTGTACTTTAGTCTTATGTTTTATTACTGTCAAGACTTTTAATTGGTATTTGATTATATAGCTGATAAGACGATTTGTATTTTGTGTATATAAACTGGAGGATATATCCAGAGGTGTTCTCTTTAACAAGCACTTTTATAAAAATGCATATTGATTCATGTTCATGTATTAACTTTATATCTTGGAGTGGTAGGGTTTTTTTATGTAGCCCATTGGGGCAGATTTTATTTTTCAGAATTTGGTAATAATAATTTTCTCATATAGCCCTGAATATATAACAAGTGATTGAACATTCTGGGATATTGCAACCTGAAAGGATTACATTCCGTATGCAAGTCTGTGATTCTCCTATAGCTTCATCGATTTAAAAAGATTCAGGTATGTCAGCAATCCTCTCATACTCTCCTAAATATGTGTATTTAAAGCGGAACTTTCATTAAAAAATAAAAATAACACTTTTCATTTGCAGAGCCCTCATTTCCTCCTCAATCCCATTCCATTTGGTCTTGTGCCATCTTGGATTTTTTTTTTCCGGCGCCCTAGATGGGGTATGTTCAGAAGGAGCAGTCTAAAACCTCCTGGGAAATGTGACGTATGTATCTCAGGAGGCTCTGGGTTCCCATTCAGTCTTTACTACAGCAACGGTACAGAAGGAATGGGATGGATCCTCTCCTTCAAACTAAAAATAAATAAATAAATAAAATACATTTTTCTTTATATAAAAGGAATCTTACCAGCAAACAAGGAGCTACCAAAGGACAATTTTCAGAAGATGCCCAGAGTTTGATTTTAACGTGACAGCCAGCACTTCCATTAATATTTGTACTCAGATTCACAACTTATAGTTAAAAGTGGTTTAAAACCCCCTAAGAAAGCTGCCTGAAACTTAATATATGCTTTGTTAGAGCCCACTGTATACATTATTGTTCAGATGGTAATGTCTACAAAGTAAAACCTGTGTACACAATTTCTTAGAGAAGAGGTGAGAGTTATCTTGCTGTTTATACCTTTGTGTGTGTTGCAGTTTGTTTAATGAGTAACATTACCTCCAATGAAGGATGCCTTTGCTAGAAACCAACCAAAAAAGAAAGAGCCATTAATAAGGAAAATGCTTTGGGTTGACTAAGGTGACCAGAATTTCACTGGACCAGAACAGGTAGCATGCATCATAGCTACAGGTAGAAATATAGGTCTACCACTATATAGGTATACCACTTTAGGCAAGAGTCCCATAGTGGTATACCATACCTGCGACAATGCATTGCAATGAAATTACATTTAGCAGACAGAATGGTTGTACAAATGGTTTACCTCAGTATTGTGTTTGTATCATACATAAAGGGTTGAAGGCAATTTAATTGGAGACATGAGATTTTTAGAGCAGGGATGTTATAACATGAAGTGAGAAATGCTGGCTGATGTTTGAAAGCAACAAGCCAACAATGCACGTAGGCAAGTGGATTTATTGTCACAGGAAGATACAGGACAATAGATCCTGACTGAGATGGGGAAGTCTCAATAGTCTCACTTGTCAACATATTATTAAGGTGCTAATCCTGTATACTATTGCAGAGAAAAGCCAGACAACAACAATACTATGGCATGTGTAACCAAATAACACAACATAAAGGAAGACAACACTTAACATACAACTATATTAAAGATCCAGAGTACTTAAATTACAACTTTCTTTGTAGTATAGGACACAGCCATTTAACCAGAGGTATGTTTAAAGCTTGGGTTACTTCTGTTCGCTTTAAATAAATGTGAGTTAACATTTTAGAGTAACCTGTCTTTGTAGGGCAAAGTGGTGGGTTCTCTTGATAAGACTAAAAGCTACCTTTGTCTTGGTCCCTGCCTGCTAGATGTGAAATATTCTGGGCAATACTGAGCAATACTTCTGGGCATGGGGTGGCATATGACCTTGGTATCTAAGTGGCACATTCGAAAGTTGTGATCTAAATGTCACATTTTGTTGGAACAGGTTCAGCTCCCCACAACTTGCACCTTGCCAGCCACCTGCGCTACTGCCACTGGTTCTTAAGGAACCAGCATTCACACATTTTAAGCAGATGGCAGCAGCTGGTACTGACATGCTTACTGGCACATGCTTTATTCTGTGTGTTGCTGCACTCTCCTACCCAAGGAAGCCATTCAGGGGAATGGGGAAGTGGTAACCACACCCCAACCTTACCACCATTCTGAAGATAGTGAAGGGCCTGAACTCCCACACCTGAGCACTTTTACCTGAAGAAGGGCTTTATGCAATGTAGCTAGGTCACCACCATGACCATGGCCAGTGATTGGACAGCGGGGGAGCAGCACAGCAATAATGGGTCATCTCTATGCTTGTTGTGCTCTCTTTCCTATCAGAATTAATCACATTTGCATTGCCACATACCTGATGAGCTCCTAGCACTAAAAATAAAATATTTGTTTTTAACTTTTGTCTATAGCACAGTAGATATATTTTGGGCTTACTACAATGGTCCTCCCGATGTTTGTATATAAAGCTCCTAAACATAGCAAAATTCAGCCAAAAAACTATCCTTTTGCATGAATTTGGAAATATGTAAAAATTGAGTACAAAATTGAAATCCAGCCTTGCCTTTATTAGTTTTGAAGAGTTGTGCCGGCTCCAAATTGCATTGTACGGTTTTGCTGAACATTTGCAAATGTATATTGGAGGGCAATTAGGACCCAATCATTTCCCCCCTGTTTACTGTCACTGGTCTGTCCCTTTTTATTTATTGGAATTCTATTCTTTTATTCAGGCAAGCTTAGCATCACACGTGGGCATAACCACAGCATCCTGTTTTCACCAGGTTATGTACAGCACCCTGCCAACACCTCACATCATCTATGATTCTTCATCTTACCTAGAAAGTGAACTATGTCTCAGAGGGGTATATAGAGGAGCACTGGGTACAAATGGAAAGTGGGTAAAGATGTAATTATTAACTCTACTATAACCTTGTGTTACTATTCACATTTTGTGTTGGCGGTTTTTGATGTTGAGTGAAGTTATATGATTTGATGTATATATATTTATATATATATATATATATATGACAATATTTACATTTACATTTGCATTATTGTTTACATGATTTGCAGTGGAGACATAGATATTGGTATTCAGCACTGTCTAGTCACCGACATACTTACCCCGGCAGTTCTCACTTATATTTCTTTTAGCACTTGGTTTAAAATCCCCAGACATAACAAAACACAGTTAAAGAATTTTCATGCATTTACACCCAGTGCAAAAACAAATGTCAACTGCTAAATTTAGCTAAAAGTGTTTGTGCTGTTATAGGACAGCCCTCCCACTACAAATCAAAGTGCAAACCTAGAAACACGTTAGTTTATTTTTTGCAGTATGCTATGCAGGGGAATAGTTTTCTACTTTTTTCTACTTTCTACTTTTTGTTTTCAATAATTTTTTTAGAATTTAAAAAAAAAAAAAATTTAACAATTATAAGAGAAAAACAGAAATGACAGGAGAATACAATCATGTCAAGACAAACAAAAAGAAGAAAAAACAAATCAAACAGAGTAAATACCCCACACATCAGGATATACACAATAATAAACAGTGCGAAAAAGCCTGGGGTATAGAAAAACACAAATGGCCAAAAATGAAAGGGAGAGAGAATCATAGACAAAGTAATCTGCCGTCTTAAGGTGCGTACACACTTCCAATTTTTATCGTTCCAATCGAACGACGAACGATCGATTGGGCAAAAAATCGTTCATAAAAAAGTAATCAACGACGCCGACGAACGAGGAAAGTCGCTGGAAACGAACGACCGGACCGACGGATCGGATTGGACGATGATCGTTGAACATCGTTCGTGTGTACGGTCGTTCGTTGATCGTCCATGTTCAGAGCATGCGTGATGAACGAACGTCCGTTCACTTTCCTGTCGTGCACATAGTTCCTCTATCGCTCAAACGATCGTATCTATTGTGTGTACAATATCTACGAACGATCGTGTCGTTAACTCTATGTGCAGGATCGGTGCTATACGATCGTTCGTATATATCGTGCATGAACGTTCGTCGTTCGTTTTCCAACGATAATAATTGGAAGTGTGTATGTAGCTTTAGTCCGGGGTAGTATGATGGTCCAACCAATGTGTACTTCCATTCTTTTTATCATTGACAGTGAGTGGATAACCTTAACTAAAACAATCCCCATGTACATTAGTGGCCAGTGGAATAGACAGTCCCCCTGAGAAAATCTCTGCATTATCAGTTAAAGTACATGCTCAATAAATAGGTGATCAGAGTAAATCCCCCTATTACATTGTCAGTGTGAGTGCCCTCTAATGACTTGATTCTAGATTTTCATCACCCGAGGTGATCACGTTCATGGTCATATTGTGTGAAAATCTAGCATTATTAGTACAGCTGTTCTCCAACATTGTTTAGTGATCCACCATAATGGAGAGCTGTTGTAAGAAAGCCTGACAAACTGCACAGGGTGAAATTAGGGCAATTAGGAAACATTTTGATTGCTAGCTCTTTGATCTACCACTTGCTTTCCAAGTCAACAGTCACTTTTCCAACAAGGTTGCCAATCTCTTCTAGATCTTTAGAATCAACCATAGATCAATTCTTTACAGGATGTGGGGAAATAAAATATATTAACCAGAATACTGCCCTTTATAAGTATACTTATAGACTGCAATCCTTTAAAAGTAATCTACCCTGCAAAATGAGTACATTTATAGCATAGCTATACATAGCTATAGCATCTATTAATCATCTGGTTAATTGGAAAATTACAGTTAATGTCTCAGATTTGCAGTCCTAGACCCCTGCTGTTAGCCGCCCCTTCTCAATACTGTGAAGTTTAACCGAGAGACACTTCATTCTCAACTGCACTCAACTTCTGTGTCATGCAGTTGAGTGCAGTTTTGGTTGGGGTTCTATAACAAGAATAGAACAGACCCATACTTCGTACCACATCCTAAAACAATACAAAAGAAATCAAAAGTGGGACTTTTGAAGAACAAAAAACTGTTAAAGCACCCCTTAATATTTATGCCAATACATAAAATCAAACAATAAGATTCCACAATAATGCACTAAACAAGTTACAAGCAATTTTCTTCTCCATTAGACATGGTAAAACCCATTATATAAGTGTTTGTCTACGCATTTCACTTACATTAGAAACGTCACTATTAAGGATAAATCAGTAAACAAATTCAAGAGTAATACAAGAACTGTTTGATAATAAGGACACATTTCTGAAATCATTGCTCTTTATTCTAATATGTACTATTTATGACACACAGTATGTGTTCCAGGAATTTTGCTTGTTAAAATGCAGAAATCTCTCAGGTTTTAGCCTGTGTAAGTTTTATCATATAATATAAGTCAATGACACTGAAATCCATAAATCAGGCTAAATGTATTTTTAACTTTATTGACTCATTTATTATTTTTTCCCAAGAATGTCTGGCTATATATTAGTGAAATTCTTGTTTAGAAAACAGCAGGTCTCAAACATGTTAATTCACATAATAAACCATTTAGAGGTGTAAAATGTTAATAAAAGACACATTTTAATCTATTAAAAAGGAATGTGTTGGGTTTGGTGCTACGGTAAAAGACAATAAACATAATCCTGTCATTCATCTACTTATTGTACATTTTTAATTGCTAGCAAATGTAGTCTTATAAAGGCATTGCAAGGCTGTGACTCATGCTAAGCTAACAGTTTTGAATTTAACAGCTTTACAGCACCAGTATTATTTAATTACATTATAATTACCATAACATAAAAGAAATTTATAGAAGGTACTAGTAGACACTTTCTGTGTTTAACATGTCATTTTTTACCCTATATTTAGACAACAAAAACCCTCACAAGTGTTAAGAAATAATGGATTACATGTGTTTTTCTTTTAAACTGTGCCCATCAGCCCAGAGGAAAGATAACAAATAAACCTTGTGAGCCTGCTGTGGGGGATTGCTCATAGCAACAGACTTGCAGAAGTTCAAAATGTGACAGCACAAGATCAGTTACTCAGCAAACAGTCCAGGCTCCTGCCTAGGTGCCTTATTACAGTGGACGCCAACCTTTTCAGACCCATGGACCACTAAATTTACCGGCTCCAGACTGTGCATGCTCGGGGAGGCAGGTGTCACTCAATGGGGAAGAAACTTCCCCCATAGTAACGGCATGATGCCAGAACTCGCCCACTTCCCTGAGCCTGCGATTTATACCGGGCACATGGTCCGCGTCTCTGGTCGTTGCGTCTCCCAGCGGTATTCTTCTCCCCACCCCGCTCACCTAACTACCAAAATTTGGCAACCGCCGCTTTATTATATCACTTAGAGGCTAGAAACAACAAAA
Source organism: Pyxicephalus adspersus (assembly GCF_032062135.1). Classification (NCBI taxonomy): domain Eukaryota; kingdom Metazoa; phylum Chordata; class Amphibia; order Anura; family Pyxicephalidae; genus Pyxicephalus; species Pyxicephalus adspersus. The sequence continues at coordinate 27,946,127 of NC_092865.1, read as the reverse complement.
TAAATCCTAGACCGGCTGGGCCACTAACCACCTTTTTGTTAGTTCTCTCTCTGGCTAATCATACAGTATAACCAAAGAGAGCTCCTTTGCATAAACCAAAAAATGATATCTTACTTTTTTTGTTCATAACTTACTTTTTCCTCAAGTTTTAGGAAACTACTGAGCTCCCTGCAGTCTGCTGTGCGACTCTAAATAGAGCGCCTGTGCTTTCTAAGTTCCAGGGAAAGACCCGGACATGGACCAGGTAGCACCAGCCAAGTAACCCTCTGGACTCTTCCTTGGCTGGCTTCAGGACCTTTCAAAATGGCTTTTTATTATAACAGCTGTCTGGCAGACACACAGTTCCCTGGAGCCTTTAACAGATAAAGTGCCTTAGCCTGGAAGCTTTATACACCCCATCCAAGACCTTCCCAGCCAAGCCATTAGAATATGTAAAAAAAAAATTATATATATATATATATATATATATATATATATATATACTGTATTGCCTAATTTATTCAAAATCACCCCATGTGTATGTAGGCTGCTGTTGCTGATATCCTTCTGAAAAAGATTGTTACCAGGCTATATCTGGTTTATTACTTAAAATAGTTACTTGAATATAAATCAGGGTAATTATTTTTACCTGAAAATGTGAGAAAATGCTTTGACTTGAAAATAAACCTAAGCCATGCATTTTTGTTGGCTACCTGTAGATGGCGCTGTGTCTCATAAAGTGTGAAACAAACTCATATCTCATGTCTTGTGATGGCAAGAGTTTGTTATACACTTTACAGTTAGGAAACATCACCATCTGCTGATGTGACTCAAGTATTTCCATTGGTATTTTGAGAAGAAAAAAAAAAGAAAATCTTGGTTTATACTCAAGTATACAAGCTGGATTTTCTGAATATTTTACTTGCATATCTGCTAAGATTAACAACCAAGGAACTAATATTGTTTTATTGTAGAGACCAATATTGGTAGTTTCTAGATTTTCCCAGCACAGGTTTTCCTTATATCACGTAATCCACGCATTGTGATAACCCACATGGTATGCTTTGGTATGCGGTGTTGCATTTGTTTTTAATGGCACTCAAAATGCATCTGTAGCCCAACGTGTGCCAATGCACTGCCATTCATTTCTGAACATTGTGCCTTCATAAGCACAGCATGCATGAAACAAGGGACAAAACACTATACTACACAGATTTTTCAGATTGTCAATAAAAATCTTTCTATAACTTTTGTTAGTAGGGAAAACCGGAGACATTAACGGAGACAAATCTGAGAAGGGTGCCTATATTAGTGTTACTATGACATTGTATGTATTCTAGTTTTTAGTAGGCAGTGCTAAGAGTTCCGATACTCCCAGCTCCCCATTATTCTATAACATGTTAATCACAAGCATGGTGATTTCATCAATCATTGTCATTGTTTTTTTTTCAAATTGAACCAAAATGGCCATTTTGTGAACCAAAATGCTTTATTCATGGTTAATCTTAAATTTACCAGAATAGGTTGTAAATCTTGTTGACCGGTGACTCTGATTCTTCTTTGTGTATTCTGTAGTGTTGAAAAAGCCTTTTGTGAAATTGTCCTATTTCTCAGACCTTCTAATTCTGCCATTGTATTTAACAGATCAGATCAAGGAAATGTGCATACCACAATTGTTACTCGTGTTTTTTCATTGTTAATATGCTAAAGGCTTTTTGAGCTCCTAGAAAGCTGATGTCATACTGATTAAAATGCAAGGTCCGGCCAAATGGCCTGGGACAGATCATCTAATGTTAGGTGTATAATGTACCTACAATAATAAAGGCAAAATTTATACTTACCTTATGTAGTTGGAAAAAGATTTCTAGAGAATATAGAGAAGGCATCATAATCCAATGCATTATTATCTTCTTGTAGGTTTAAGTTTTATATTTCTCAATTTCTAGCCAGAGGAACTGTGACTTCTTCCTTACCTAGGCACCACCTGTGGTAGATGGGGGTTAGGTGAATATAAACCATTTTTTTTTTACAAGTTCATTTTACAACTACAAATAGCAGCTGATCATTTTAAAGGAAAGGGACACTGGACAGTTTAGGTGGACCTTGCATTTTACTGTACAGTTACAAGTTACAATTTGAGCCGGGTGGTGTCCCAATCCTTGCAGCCTTGGTCTAGGTGAATAGGCCAAAACCTATGTTGGTGTGGCAGAGCTTTCTAATGCTACCATTAAGAGGAAAATAAATACAGATAATGGAAAACTGAATGCATATATTGTAGATGTACATCTGGACTTCCATTAAACATCCATTGTTCTTGTGAAGATCTTGTGTCCTCTTTCCCATAAGTCATCTGGGTTGAGCAATCTGATAGGAGAAAATTATAGTTGGTGATGCCCTTACAGGTCATTAGAAGAATAGATGAAAGTACACAACTTCTATATTATATTAATTAGTAAAGCATATTGACAATGCTAGGTATCATGTTTATTAGTGTGTTTTGACAGCAAAGTATAATGATGTTTTGCCAAAATTGAGTGGGTCATGTAAAAATCTGATTGGTTGGGAAGGACTGAGCAGTGTATAATTTTTAGCTAGAGATATCATAGAATTTGAAAACTGATATTGTTTGGATAGGTGTAAATAGATGTCAGCCTTTTACCCTGTCTGACACTTCCCTCTAGAAGACAATGGGCATTTATTGGGTAAAACTGTGTAATGGAATTCTGTTGTTGGGGCTGTGTCTGTTATGGGCTATTGTATGCATTCAATAAAGATGAGTGTTACCTTTTAATTGAGTATCAGTGCTTTGTGTTACCCTTTCATTGCCATTCATTCTATTGAATCACTTTCCACCAGAAAATTGTCTAATGAACTGCATCCTACAATGTTTGGCAAGTATTAAAATGCCCATAATTGGCTCAGAAACACCCAAAAACTCATCACAAACTCCCCAAAATGACTGTACACACTCCAAGCACCCCACTGAAATGAGTAGGAATTTTTAGCTGTTTTGGGGTATTTTTTCAGTGTTTATGGGAATTTTCTCCTCTTTACCTCTTCTCTGCCACATACAGTACATTAGTTGAAAATACATTTCTAAATGCTGGACACAAATACTTCTATCATGCTACAGTTGGATATGTAGAAATCTGATCCTGCTTGTAAAACAGATTGCAGGGTTCTCTGATATGTAGAAACATTGCAGTAATGTTGGATAAATTACAATAGAAGGAATCTGTAATAAATGTAATTTCTTACAAAATTGTGACCAGTTGCAGGTCTGTAGACAATGCTCAGTCATAATTCAGAACTGAGAGACGGATAATGCTGTAGGAACCTTTATGTGTCAGTAATGTCATTATTGCTTTATACAACATTTTTACCCAGAAGTTTCAGTTTTAGTGTAATTACTATATAAATAATTCTGACTAACTGACTGACAAATTCTACATATCATTGTAGCAATGAAAGCTATAAAACTGATGATGAAAGCTGAAAACTTTATGATGATATCACAAAGAAATACAATACAAATGAAATTGTTTTAATAAGCCACAAAGCTTTTGGACCACTATTAATTGTAGATCAGTCAAACACTTCACATTTCCCAATTGTTTGTACATTTTTTAAATTTGCCAGATAGAGTAACATTATGCTATGATGTGCTTTATATTCTATTTAAAATTGTCATATGTGGATTGACCCTGATATTTCAACTACTTATACTTAGGGGTTCATGTATAAGGCAAAAGTATGACCAACTGCATTTGTAAAGCACATTGGTGTCCTTTACACATGTGTACTGCTGTCTCCATGTGTTTGGACAGCATGTGACTTACCCCAGGTGACATTGCTTGATCCTAGGTGGCCAACACCTAGGGCCAAACACTGACATGTAAAGGGGGCAGTGACGCCATTCACCTAGGTATGCTTCAGTGCCAGGGTAGGTTTGTGGATGCAACAATGATTGCTTGTACAATGTTTTAAACTTGAAGTGAACCTGTGGCCAGCCTTTGTAGATTTGCAAAATTAATATATGATTTGCATATTCATACAAGCAGTAAATGAGCTTTAAAACCAGCAGTCACCAACCTCTGTAGCAGCAGTCACAGTGTTGTCATTCATCCTCAAATTTTACAGCAGAAAACAAAACTGGTGTAAATCATTTTCCCAGCATCTTGCCCGATTCTGAACCATTATTAGTCTAAATAATACAATGGATAGTGTACATTTTATTAATAACAGTGTTTTATATGATACGATACCAGATACATGCTTTGATCATGTGCTTTCATTGTCACCTTACTTCCGATCGACTTCTGATCTAATAAAACAAATGGATCTGAAATAAAATAAAATGGACTTCTGACAGATCCTTACAACTGATTATTTGTTCCTTGATCATGAAGATACTGAATGTGTTGGTAAACCTCATTTGTAAGTTCATTTGTTGTTTCATGTACAGAACTTTTTGTACGTTCAACTAATCACATTCAGACATCTTCTTAAAACGTGATACAAAGGAAGAATTTTGCACATGATCGATTAGATCAGTTGTTCAGGTGCAAACTGTTAGCAGATTTCCTTATGTGTACCCAGCTTTAAATTTTGGAAGTTTAGTTCATTAGCTAGAAATCCAGATTCATCAGAGCTGGGCAAAGTCGTAGAATGAGGCAAGTCATTTTGTGTTTTACACTCACGCTTGACATAAACAAGCATTTAATTCTTGCAAAGCAGGGGTGATCCCCTGTAAATTTATTTATTGACACATTTTTAAGCTATGTACCAACGTCAAATTATCTTGCCTGAGACGAACGGTTGTACTTGTTGAAAATCATGCGTACAGCAGTCCTCTGATGTTCATCAATCCACTATGGCGGTTTGAAGACTGCTGTTAAGGAATGACCGCTGTTCACTCCTTTGGCAGGGGTGTAGTCGGGCAAGCACGGGTGGGAACACGACGCCCTGACTTTTTTCAGAAATGGGCACGCGTGCCCACTCTTATTCTTTGGTAGTCTGCCCCCCAGCGGGGTCAGGAGAAAGACCCCACTGGGGGGGGGGGGGGAACCGGCCAGAGCTGCAGACCATGTCTCCCGTATGGATCGCAGGCGACAATTCTCTGACATGACTGTACAGGATTTAAGCTTTAAAAATAATTCAGAAAGATTACATGTGTTTTTTTCTGCTCTGAAACATTACTGCTTTGTATATAATCCTGGATCATTTAACAATCACTTGTAGCAATTATCTAGTAAACAGTAATTGTTTGACTTTTCTGTTATTCATAAACTTTTTAAAAGCATTGCTCTTTGATTAATATTAAAAAGGGATTATAGCATTGTTCACTGCTGCAAAGCTATTGCTGTAGGCTGCCGTGTGATGCATCAGCAGATTTCACTAAACAAAATACCCCCGGCCCGAAGTTTTGTCCAATTCAGCAGCTACAGATTCAGAAATAGTCTCCTGCTTGTTGCACTGTATTGACTTTCAGCTGTGTTATAAACCCTTTAGAAAAGAAAGAATTAGTTTCAACCCTGGCTCCATACAAAATGGGGCTGGCATTTGAAACGCAATAAGCTGGACTGTGTTTTTAACTGTTGGGGCTAAGATCTGAAAGGGATATTATGGCCAATGAGCTGTCAGCAGTTTTAGAGGTGCGGCTGCGCTGTTGTGTTGTTTTTTTTTTTTTATTCTCATAGAATAGTGGAAGCAATTCTCCATACTCATGCTGAAAATTTTGTGTTTACTCATGAACAAAAGGATGTTAACCATAGAACAAAACCTAAAATAAACAGAGGTAGGAGCATTAGGCTGGAAATACAGAGGCTAATAAAGTCTTTTACTACCTAGAGATTTAAAGCCTTCAGAATGGCTGTAATTCTTAATGATATAGATACAAGGTGCTGCAAACATTGCTCATGGATTTTGGTCTAAATTACATATTAGTATCATGCAGTTACTCCAGAATAGGCGATTGCACATCCATTATGTCGATCTTCCATTCTACCACATCCAAAAGGTGCTCTATTATTATTATTATACAGTATTCATATAGCACCATCATATTACCCAGTGCTGTACAAAGTCCATAGTTGTGTCACTAACTGTCCCCCAAAGGAGCTCACAATCTAATGTCCCTACCATAGTCATATGTGATTAATGTAGTCTAAGGTCAATTGTTAGGGAGAAGCCAATTAACCTAACAGCATGTTTTTGGGATGAAACCCACACAGACATGGGGAGAACCTGCAAACTCCATGCACATAATGTCCTGGCTGGAGATCGAACCTGGGACCTAGAGCTGCAAAGGCTGGAGTGCTAACCCCTGAGCCACTGTGGTGAGATCTGGTGATCTGATGTTTTTAAATAGCTCATATATAAATAGCTGGTAGGTATCCTGTGATTTTTACATCAGATCCTAGGAGCAGCCATCAGAAAATAGGAGCACTGTGGTCAACAGCAAAAACAGGTAAGGTAGGCTGTGGCATTTATACAATGCTCATTTGGAACTAAGGGCCCCAAATGTGCAAAGAAAATATACACCACCAGGCTGAACTATTGATACAGAGAAAAATGGATCAATTCTTTCATGTTGTTGACACCAACTTCTGACCCTAATATGAAAATGATGCAACAGAAATTAAGACTCATCAGATCAAGCAATGTTTTTCCTCTCTTGTCCAATTTTGTTGAGCCCATGAAAACTGTAGCCTCAGTTGCATGTTCTTGGATGACAGGATTGCTGCTGCTGAAGTCCATCCTGTCACACTTACCTCTTCCTCCTCCCTAAAACATTGGCACCTCCCTCCTAGGCATGCGGACAGTTCTGACCCAGAGCACGCCTGCTCCTTTATGTTTAATTAACATCCCCCCTCTCACCAGTCAATCAGAACATAGTCTCCTAATACCACTTGGCTTATCATCTGGCTCAGACACAGAGCTCAGCTTTTGAGCAATGTGTCTTCTGACTATTGCTGAGCCCCCCAGCTCTGCTGAGCATTTCCTATTCACCTGTTGCTTGATTGAGTGTTGTTCAGCTCCTGTGCTAACCCTTTATTGTCCAGTCTGTTGTTCCTCCTGTTCCCTTGTGCTGTTACAGTGTCACCTGCTTTTCCTGTGTCTCTTTTATTCCCCCTGTGATTCCAGTGATCCTCGTGTCACCAGTGTCTTTTTTCTTGTACTTGGCCCTGGCTTTGTTTTGAACCTCACTTGCTTACTGTCTGCCTGACCCTGGCCTTCCTTGACTATACTCTCATCCTATGACTCAGTACCACACATTGTTCACACCCTGGTGTGCCCAAGGACTGCAACTTGGCAACAGTCTGCTGAGCAACATCCTCACCTGTAGGGGCTCTGGAGAAAACTAGGCTGATGCTTAGACTCGGTGCCCTGGACCTTCTTAGGGTCCACACCTCCATTAGGCAAACCAAAGCACCCTCTACTGGTTCCATCTCTTCCAAGCGTGACACACTCAAAATGTACTATGCATTATGCATTCATGGATTCTCTTCTGCATTTCTCGGTTGTAAGTGGTTATTTGGGTTACTGTTGTCTTTTATAGGAATAAATCAGGTAGAATAGGGAATCGTCTACCACTAGCTTCCTAGATGCCATCCATAAGAGCCTGGCAAATAATTAAAATGAAAAGGGTGTTTCTGATGTGGAGCTTGTCCTGAATGGTAGGGGCCTTTGTAAAAGCATTTAGGCCGATAGATCTTTAACTAGAATACCATTAGTGGCACTGCAGAGGGCCCAGGTCCAAATTCCACATAAGGTCCATAGCCCTGTTATGACACTAGTATGCACTGTACATATACATACAGAGGGTGCTTATCCCTAATCAGTGGAATTTTGGCACTTTAGTTTTACAAAAATGAACAGTAAGAGAATATCGAGTAGGAGCTAACCATGTAAAGCATATCTTTAAGAAAACCACATTTGAGTTTTCTAAGAACTGGGTGTTTCCCCTGCTTGACATGCAGTGAGTGCTGGAGCCTGAAGAAAATGTATGGACTCTTATGTTTTTAAATATCATGACATGACAGAGAACATATGTCATTTACTTGTTTTGTTCTTGTGAACAAATGTTTCAAGGTTTAAACAACTCAGAGAATGAGAGAAGGGAGGGCACAACATGCTATACATTGCAATCTGAATATGGGGGGTGAATGAGAGGGCCGAGTCAAAGGTGACACCAAGACAACGTGCCTGAGGGGAGGGCCGAATAACAGTGTTGTTTACAGTTAGAATTTGAGGGGGGGATGATGATGAGTTCTGTTTTATCCAGGTTGAGTTTCAAGAATCGGTCAGACATCCATGATGAGATGACTGACGGGCAGCATGAGATCTTATCCAGGACAGAGGGAGATAGGTCAGGGTTGGACAGATAGCTTTGAGTGTCATCAGCATAGAGATGGTACTGTAAGCCAAAGGAGGATATGAGACTACCAAGAGAGGAGGTGTACAGAGAAAATAAATAGACAATAAATAATTCCTAATTAGACAATGCAGATCTCAGCACTCCTCACTTCCTTCACCATCCTACTACCTCCAGGAAGTAGCCCTCTCCCCTAAAGATGGCCCTTACTATCATTGGGAGCAGGAAGGTCTGTTTTTTCCGAAAGGGCAAGGGCTACACTTTTGTGTCTTTTCTTGTTGGGAAAGTCATATTCATGAGGATCTGAAGAACTAATGACATTTTTTGGGCGCCTAATCTGATCAGTCATGGAGTAGCAATGGATTTAGGCATGTAGACATTGTCAAGGCTGAAGTTCAAACATCAGAATGGGGAAGAAAAGTAATTTAAGTGACTTGGTTGTTGGTGCCAGACAGGCTGAGTATTTCAGAAACTGCTGATCTGCTGGGATTTTTATGCACAACCACCCCTTTGGTTTACTGGGAATGCTTTGAGAAGGGGGAAATATCCAGTAAGCAGCAGCTATCTGTAAGGAACTTACCAGTCCTGCGAGCCCGCGGTGTCCCTGGGGATCCCAGCCGCAGAGTGAGACACCGCTGCAGCAGGCAGCATGGTCGTGGCTTCTGCCATGCTCGCAGCGTGTCTCTCCCTGCAGGCAGAGGGATCCCTCCTAGCCGAACTACTGTTCAGCCAGGCGGCATCCCTTGCATCTCTATGGACATGATTACTGAAAGTCCTGTTCTCAGCACTCCTGTGGAGGTGCAAAGTACTTGTACTTGTACCCCCCGAGGGCGTGGCACTCGGCTGCCTCGCCACGGGGTGGGACATAGTTAGTTTGAATTCCCTGCGGCTAATCGCCTGCAGGGGATTCAGTTACCCTCCTATCAAATGGCGCCAGGTGGCGCAAGGCCATTGGTCACTCTGGCCATTTAAGGAGAACCTGTCCTGAACATCCTGAACATTGCCCGCTGTAAGCCTCTGTGAACACAGTGTGCTTGGGTGCGTCCTTTGTGGTGGTTTATGTTAATCCAGTTTGTCATTCCCATAGCGACCTGGTCTGAAACCTGACTCTTGCCTGAACTCGGCCTGCCCTGACCTCGGATTGTTTGTGACCACTCTTGTCTGCTGCCTGCCCTGACCTCGGATTGTTCCTGACCTGCCTTTTCCTTACCCTCTTGTACTAAACTTATCGGACTTAACATCTGTAAATAACCCTTGTCTTGTTTTATGACAATAATAAAACTTGATAAAAGGATATTTGGAGTTGGCTGTGGTTTGTGTGCCCAGGCGCATTACACTATCTGGGTGAAATAACTTGTTAATGGAGGAGTTCAGATGAGCTGAGATGGTCAGGCTGGTTTGTGCTAATAGAAAGGTAACTCAAATAACCACTTGTTACAACTAAAGCATGCACAAAACCATATCTAAACATACAACACATCGGCTATTGAAGCAGATGGACTACAGCATCAAGAGACCACACCAGGTGCCACTGTCAGGTAAGGACAAGCACATGAGACTACAATTTCCACAGGCTCAGTAAAATTGCAGTGGCATTTGGATGGATGGGTCCTCGCTGGTGTTGGTGTATATATTTTTTTATAACACCTTGAGCTCCCACTACTGAAGATCTTTTAAATGCCACAGTCTACTTTAGTATCCTTGATGACCATGTTCATTCCTTTATGACTGCAGTGTACACATCTTCCGATGGCTACTTCGAAGCACAAAACCAAAAAACCAAACCAAAACCAAAAAAAAAAATCAAACTGGTGTCTGAAACAAGACAGTGAGTTCACTGTACTCATATGGCCTCTGTATTCCCCAGATGTCATTTAATAGAGCACCCTTGGGATGTGGTGGAACAGGAGATTCATATCATATAAGTCCAGCTGACAAATCTGCAGCAAATATAGTGATACTATCATGTCAATATGTATGAAAATCCTTGAGAAATGATTCCAGCATTTTGCTGAATCTATGACACAAAGAATGAACAAGTTAAACCTAGTAAAGTGACTGGGGAACATAATTCTTAAGTCAACAGTTGAAGTTGTAGTTATTTTATCATTTTAACACTAGGTGGCGATATTCGACATCCTTATCATGAAACATTATAAGAAACATTCCAGGTAAGCATTTATTATATTTAGCGCTATTTATTTATTATTTATTATAGGTATTATAATATTTAATACTGTTTATTATATACCACAAAATAAATAATAAAAAATAATTGCACATTTTATTTTTTATGTAATCAGTGTTGCATATTGCAGAATATTCAAATAGTACTTTTTATTGAACTTGAAATATAAAAAACAAGCTGCTGAGATTGCTAAGGTCCTTTAATCAGGCTTTTACATGCTGTCTACAATAAGAAAAGTTAAGTTTTTTTTTTTGGTTTTTTTTAGCAAAGTTGTCAAATAATGTTTTTAGCTGAGATCTACAGGCAGATTTATTTGTCCCTTATTTTTATACGCATGAAATGATCAGCATTTATTTGCACAAATTTCTGGAAGAACGAGCACATCAGACAGGAGTGCTTTTAATGGTTCTAGTTGCCTCATGTGTGTCCTTATCATGACAAGTAATATGGACATCTTTTAAAATTCTTTTAGTTAAAGAATAATGCATAATTACTCTAAGATTGTAGAAATGCTAATATTCATAGTACAATGACAAGAACCGCTAGCAACTCAAAAGCAATTTATCATCTGATCAGTACACCAAACGCAGATTGGTCCAAGTTACTTTGCATCTTCGGTTATGGCCCTATAATAGTCTGCAGTACTTAACACAAAGTTAAGGGGAAACTTGTGAGGACTGCAATATGGACCTTTTCCTATGCACTGTGATCCACTTTGCTTCTGAGGTCTGCTAAGATTCTTCCGAAAAAGGGACATTTTTATTTTTTGTTTTGAACCCCTGCACACCTGCAATGTCACACGTTCCAATCAAAATTGCTAAAGATTGTTGCTGGGCAGACGAAGAAAGGAACATGGTGGCACCCTGCAAGGGAACGCGCTAGGTAAGTCTCATGGCTTTAGTTCCACTTTAAAGAGGGGGAATTTTTCTTCTGTGGCAGATTTTTGCATGGAGGGTAAGGGAAGTAAGATTATTTTGCTTGGGGGAAAGGAGAGCTTTTGCTTTGGGCATAAAGAGGGAGGAAATTTGCTTGGAGGTAGAGAAAAAAATTGCTTCAGGGATTAGGGTGGAAGGAGTATTTGCTTGGGGGATAAGGGAGGGGAGAATTTTTGCTAGGGATAAGGAAAAGAGGAAAGTTTTTTTCAGGGAATAAGAAAAGAAAGAATATATTGCTTGAGGGAGGGGTGAGGAGTGTGCCTTTGCATCAAGACTTGTACGCGATTGTGTGGTGTCCCAGCGATAATACACTTACATCATGAGAAAATATTGGCAAAATTACTTTTATCAGACATTTCTTTTCCTGTTCGTATTGCACCTGCAGACTAAGGTTCCCACTAGCAAAAAAAAAGGAGTAAGATCCACTGACCAGCAGGTTTTTAGAGTAGGTGGCATTTCTTGGGGTCCCAGAATAATATTATCACTTTCCATGCACAATTGTCCTGGGCAGCAGCAGGGGATCCTTAAGGTAAGACTGTTTATATTTACCTGTCATATCTCCAGTTTCCAAAAAGATTTTTATATTTAATAAAATAAATGTATCTGGAATTCCCAACCATTTGGCCTTTCTCTGTATGTAAAATTTCAGAGGATGTGGCAGAAGCAGTTGTATTAATCACTCCTTGATCTTCATTCATTTTTGCTCCTGTTTCCACTTCTTTGCAATGCATAGTTGTCAATCTTCACCTCTAACAAACTATCTCTATTTGAGCTGGGATGGGGGAAGCCCAGCAATTTAAGGAACCTGACCCCAAAACATGCTTAAACCATGAAAGCATGTTGCTACTCTGATGCAACTTTTCAAACATGTTCCAGAAGTGGGCAACATCGGCAGGCGTGCCATTCACTCTAGGGTGTAGAACTGTCAAGTTGCATTTTACAAAGAAGAGAAAACTGCTAAATCAGTAATAAAACAAAGTTATAAAACTTCATACTTGTGACCCACAGGTCGCTCACTGCTCATTCCAATTGCTTACGGAGCAGTTCTAGTGCTGTTCAAAGTAGAACATGCAAATGGCCCAATATACAGAATGACTCAGCACAGAGATATAATGAACTCAGGCTGTAGTACATGGTCATGTTTGATGCTGAAGTCTTGTTCATGGTGGAATTTTACCAAGGGAGCTGAATGTCCTTTCTGCATCTACTTAACGTTGAATTATAGTTGTAATAATATTTATTACTAACAAAAAGTCTTGTGTGTCTTCCTCTCTGATTGGGTTTAACTGACTTTATGGCTAGGTCTGTTATCCTCTTGCCCAGTATGAGTAACATTAAAGTTTAATCTACAGCACTTGTAATATGTTGGCGCTATATAAATCCTGTTTATTATTTTTATTATTAATAATAATAATAATAATATTAATAATAATTACTGACCGCTGAGGAAGCTCATTGGATGTTAAATTGACAGTTTGCAGAGCCTAGTCATGAAGCCAGGAAAAAAATAATATACAGTAACAAAGGCAAATAAATAAAGGGGAGAACTGAAGAAACATTTCCTAAAAACAAAAACACACGATTTTTTGATCCAGCCAAACTCAAATTTATTGGCCTGAATGTCTAAAATGCCTGTTTATTGTAGGACATTAAATCTTAATGCATGAACCTGATCACTTTAAAAAAACAGTAAACAAAACTCAATTCACTATCAGTTCAGGATGCTCTGCATCCCAACTGGTCATTCAATTGCTCTAAAGCCATTGTGATCAATCTGAGAATTATTAGAATGTTTTAACATCTCCAATGGCTTTTATTTTTACTCTGAAGAATAGATTGAAAGACATAGAATTGGTAGTAGAAAAAAATCAATAATAAGATTCATAGATTATCAGAACAATCCTTTTATGAAATGATCAGATTATTATATATATTACATGTATGGCCACCATTAGGCAAGACATTTATATTTAAAAATGTAAAAAACGCTTAACAGGTTTAATTTAAAGTATATGTAAAACCAGTCACTATAATCTTTATGGTATTTTATGGTGTATGTAGTCTTATGTAGTTTTTAAAATGATTTCATATGTGCAGCTTTTAAGGCAAACTGCCATGAGGTTGCAGTCCGCTTACCGCTTCTTTATGCCAGGGATTTGCTACCTCTGGGGAGACACTACTTGTAGCTTCTCCCCGTGGCAGCCCCATAGAGAATAAATGGGAAAATGATCTGTGCTAGCACTGCTCACTGCTGACAAATGTCAAATATGCAGATGCTGGGTCTTTAAAAACCAACGCTGCGGTGTGAGTGACCGAGTGGCTGGCAAAGTGCTAACTCCTGGGAGCTGTGTGGGATCACTTGATCCCGAGGCAGAACAGATCCTGTCCTAATATACCATTATATGGAGATTTTGCCATAATTGTCCTTTTCCAGAGGTATTTCCCATTATAAGATGACAATTTTCTTTTTTTAATTGTATTTGTGATTTTATCCTATCACCCTGCAAAGACCATAAGTGGCTGTTTTAACACACATTATGCATTCCTAGTTTACAGTTATCACCATCATGATTCCTGCAAGTTCAGGTAGACATTTCTGAAGTACATGAAGATGAGGCTACAAGGATTATGCTGAAGATCAGGAAAAATGAGCTTCAACAAATCAAGATACAAAGTAATATTTTTTAGATAAAAAGCGACAATATCAAAAGTTTTTTATATTTAGTGCTTTGGCAAGTTAAATGTCTTCTTTAAAGCAAGAAAGGTATTAGTAACAAGAGAAAACAGAAAAAAAGGAGTAAAGTGATGCAGATAAAAGTATCAGGAGGTGCAGGTGAGGGCCATCTACGGATCTAATATCTGCTTCTAGAATAATTTATTCTGTTTTTCCATTTACAGCAATAGATTAATCTAAATGGACACTTCCTTAGCACTAAACATCATTGATTTTTAGATAAAAGATGTTTGGCTCTAAAAATACAACTAATGAGCATATGTTGTTATTATCCTATTTTTATTCCCGGCAATCTGTTGGCTCTGTGGTTAAACTGTGACCGGGGAAAAAACAGGTCTTTAGTACTTGTCCATGGTAGCATGTGAAATGCAATGAGGGAAAGGCAGGTTGATTGATAAAAAAAATGCAGGAGCAATGAGCTAAGGACAAAGTGCATTATATATAGCAACCAAACAGGATCCATCTTCTACTAGTCTGACTTCAGTTAAGGGATAAACTTTGTAGTTGGTAAATTTCTGTGCAACTTTCTATGCTTTGATTTACTTATTTGATAACTTCTAATTTTTACTTGATGTAAACCCAATCATAAATGCCTATTGTGCAAACATGTTTCTCCATTGACAGTTCTGAGAAAGCCACTATTGGCTTAGTCATTCATCTAGGGCTACGTACACATGTCAAATGATTCTAGTCTGATTCTCGCCTCAGGGCTAGTATCGGACAAGAATCTGACATGCGTACAGTGGCCGTTTACCATTGTTTATGGATCTGTCCTGGGGAATCCATAAATGTTGAAAAACGAATGATTGCAATGCAAGTAAAGTGGAAAGAGCGCAGCAGGGTGCCACTTGTTCCTTCCCCCCCCCCCCCCCCATCCATGGAGCAGAACACCGCTGCTTGTTCATGGATCGTTCAGTCTTTTGTTGTTGGAAAGGATTGTGAAATATCCTTTCCATTGAGACAAAAATCCAACATGTGTATGTAGCCTAAGACTGGGTATAGTTGCTGCAGAATAATTACTGCAGTTGCTCCAACTGGCACAATATAATACTAGATCATACGTCACAGTCACTGAGGCTATGCACACACTGACCTTTGATTCAGTTACTGTTTCCTTCCAGTAAACCGCTATCTCGGGGAAGATGGCACATGTAGCTTCACCTTGCAGCAGCCCACAGACAATGGATAGGGGCACTGTCAAATGTCCAAGTGATCAGGCTCAATAGAAAACAAATGGGGATGTTAGT
The DNA here is from genome assembly GCF_032062135.1 of Pyxicephalus adspersus. Taxonomy (NCBI): domain Eukaryota; kingdom Metazoa; phylum Chordata; class Amphibia; order Anura; family Pyxicephalidae; genus Pyxicephalus; species Pyxicephalus adspersus. The sequence goes on along the minus strand of NC_092865.1, from coordinate 27,930,667 downwards.
AAATGTTTAAATACCAATCATTGCCACCCGCTGTCAGATATGCCAGTGCTGGTTCCTAAAGAACCAGAGCTGCGGTGGAAGTCACAAAAAGGACTGGCAAGGTGCAAGCCACTGGGAGCAGCATGGGATCACTCGATCCTGGGGCAGCTCTGGACCTGCCCTATGAGATCAGAAATGGTGCTGCACACGCTTTGCTTTTCACCGCCACTTTGATTACTGGCATGTGTTGTCTCTTATACCTGGATCCCTTCCTTGCTCATACTGTTTACTAAGAGCTTCCCTATAAAAATCTAAACCCAAAACAAAAATGTAACATTTGATCCATTTTAGTCTGTTACAGACTAAAAGAATAACCATAGGCAACGTGCTAGGTCTGCTTCAAAATATTTAAAAAGATCAGTTGAATCTGCCAGAAATCTTGTGAGTTTAAAACCTCCTGTGCTGCCTCGTACATTATCCTCGACTATCCCTTAGGACTACACAATCATGTCAGTCTGTGTTATATAGTATTCTTGTCTATTCTGTTGTTGAGTTACAGTGCAGCCAATAGGTGTTGCCATTTGAGTACAGTACCATTTGCGCTCATGATTTTAGCGGGCCTTCCCCTTTTTGTGTACTCTGTTCACCCACATAGTTGTGCTTGGGCTAGAGACCAAATTAAAGTTATGGACATGACATCTCTTTCTTCCTGTAGGAAGTTTCTCAGCGATTCAGATTACTTAGAGAAATTTGTAATTCTGTGATTAGGAATTTTGTGAATTGTCATGTCTCCCCTCAGTGTGATTGTCCTTGTGTGGTCTGTGGGGTAGGGGGGCTGTCGTATTGACCTCTGGTTCCTCCATGTATTGTAGGTAAAACAAAACAGTTGGCTCATAGAAAAAAAAAAATTATAATACATTTTAGTTTCTAAACTTTAGATACAAAGTGTATTCAAAAGTATGAACTATCTTCAGTGAAAGTGGCCAATAAATAACTAATTATAAAGGTAAATTGGTGCATTCATGCAGGTAGAGCTCTGAGTACTTCCAATATTGTCAATCTTACCAGCAGCATGTGAAATGAAATGCACTGTATCCCTTATGTAGTTCTTCCTTTGTACTTTGGTTCCAAATACTTTATCATGAAATCCATAAAGCTCAGTGGTAATAAACTCCAGTTACTATGACTGTTTCTATAGCAATTTCCAAGAAATCCCTGGGGAGCAACAGATTTATCTTTCATGCTGAGAAAGCCTCATGAGGTTTCCAAGTCAATGACAGGCAGCACAATTGGAAGGCAGGGAATGAGCGTTGTCACCCCATAACAGGAAGAGGCTGAGCAATGCTTTAATGGCATGATCATCAGGTATTATATTACAGTGAACTTGTCAGTTTCCTTATAGAGGTAACCTGCAAGAAAAAAAAGTTTTATACTCACCTCTTTAGATTTTTTTTTTACAACTCTGCAATACTGCTGTGCAATGGGATTCCTCCCCTGTCCAGAGTCCATGAATTTAGTGGTCCAATAGCCTAAAAAGGTTTGGGACCACTGCCTTAATGCAACCCACTACACCATTATGGAACACAGGGGCCTCCTAGATTGTAAGCTCTTCTGGGCAGGGTCTTCTCCTCCTGTGTCACTGTCTGTATCTGTCATTTGCAACCCCTATTTATTGTACAACGCTGCATAATATGTTGGCACTATATAAATACTGTTTAATAATAATAATCATGGGGAGGGTAATTGGCTGCCCCCACAAAATTAGCCTTTGGTGTGACCATTGTAGCGACACATTAGATTGTGAGCTCCTCTGAGGGACATTTAACATGACTAGGGACTTTATACAGCACCACATATTATGTTGGTGCTATATTAATACATATGATCCCCCCTCCTATTGTATCTGTATCTGTCTGTCATTTGCAACCCCTATTTAATGTACA
>NC_092865.1:27788101-27927301 GCF_032062135.1 Pyxicephalus adspersus | reverse complement strand
AAAAAAAAATCTTTATGGAGCCTAGACATTCATTACCTTCTGGAGCAAGCTGAGCTTTAATATGCAAAAAGAAACAACTGCAGAGTTTGTCTTGGTCATTAAAGTCTTACAAGAGGCTGCAGTCAGCTCCGTTCCTAAGATCACCCACAACCTAAGCTGTGTTTAGCAAAAGATTTCTTCTGCAAGTCATGCAAACTGCCCAGGGTCTACCTGTAGTGGGCGACACACCGCAGTACATAATATTCTCTGCATTGCTGGCTTTACCGTCCCGTGCTGTATGTCGATTGCCTATGCATTATGAATAGGTTGGTTTCACCTTGTAGGGGTTGCATTAGTGTGAATCCTACCTTAAAGTCTGACCAGTTGCTGTCATTGATTTCCTAAGCTGAGAGAGATGGAGAGCATGGTACAGATCAGGCTGTTGACATGTACACACGTCAGATGATTCTCGCCTGGCATGAGCGGTTGTGCTTTTCTTGGATGAAAATCTGACATGTATAAAGCAGTGACCTGAGTTTATCAATCCACCACGGTGGATTGATTAACAACTGATTGAGTACAATTGCTGTGCATTTCAGGGATGCTGCTCACTGCCCTCCCTTCGCCAAAGAACAAAATGATACTGTGTGTACAACACTTGTTTATCTCTCCCTGAAAAAGATCAAGAAAGATCATTCCTACAACAGTCATCGGGCATCTGTTGGGCATCTGTATAGGGCTGTAGGCTGAATTCATGTCTTTGCTGTGTGTTACAATAAAAGTACCTCCAAGGTACTACAGCAGACCCTTTTAACCTACATGTGCATTTTTCTGCACACCACAAAGCATACATGATTCACATCAGTGTGTTGCAGTGTTCTCCCCAGCCCCTTTTAGCTGGGCGCACCACCCGGTATTTTTCAGTAGCCACCCGGCTGTTTTTGAGTGGTTACTGAAGAGTTGGGTCACAATACAGTGGCTGCCACTCACCTACAATTTCTTTCCACCCAGCCTAAGGAATTTCTGGGTTGAGCACTGCGTTGTAAAAAAAAATTCAGATCTGTTTGGGCACTGTGAGGTGCAATTTAAAATAAAGGATTGCACATTGTGCTTCACGGTGTGTTTCTATAAATTACATAACTAACAAATTGTTACCAATGCTAGAACAACAGACTGGTTGGTTATTTAGGATACGTTTGGTTTGTTGTTGCCACATACAGCACTCACAGTACCCAGTAACTTCCCAGAGTTTATTGACTAAGCGCGCTGCCATTCCTCATGGGTTAGACAGATGTGTCTGAACATCTCACACTTATCCATTTTCATTGTATAGACTGGCTCTGTTCCCAGATCATATTGCTGAATAGTTCAATGAGAGATTGTTTGAAGGCATCTCTGGCTGTCTCTAAATGTTTATGTTATAAAGAAGCACTTCCTTATACATACACATTTATTACTAGCAATCACACTATGGTCATCCCTAAGCACTGCATATTAGTATGAAGAAAATAAATGTGTGGTCATAGGGATATTAGTGTCCCATAGGTGTGTGTTTCTTCTTTGTAAATCCCTACTTTGAATAAACTAAACAAATAGCTGTACTGATTGCACGATTAAGGTGTTAACACAAAACTGTGTGAAATTACACAAGGGGGAAGATTAGTTGTGTTGGGCTGGGAATTTCATCTTACTTAACACTAGTTAAACCTAATTCCAAATACCAATTTTTTAAGTCTTTTGTATTCAGTATATAGCTATGTGTTCGCACCTGAGTTTCCAGTGTGAAGAACCCAGATTAGAGGATTTGTATCATATTATGTGTTTGATGTGACATATTATCATGTCCTTTAATCTGTGGTCAGTATGCATATTTCTAGGAGTCCAGAAATGTGGTGTGATATAAGTATGCATGCTGGCTGCAGCTTACAAAGTTAGCATTTTGGTTTTCCCCCTATAGGAGGTTAAATCCTTCTGTCACAATAAAGGAGAACTCTGATGCTAAATGAACATTTTATTGTATCATTAATGTTAGGTAAATAGAATGTTGGCCCCTACTAAATAAAAAATAAACAAAAAACTTTTTTTTATTCACTTACAATTTTACATTGGTTGCTGGCTAAAAGAGAATCAAATAATATGATGGTTTGGGACCCAATGTAAGGCAGAAGAATGCGTTATTGGATGTCTTGGGATTGCATTACCACGTTTCTTCATATATATTACTTTGAGACGTGTACAGGTCAGTGTTTTTCAACCATTCCATGGTTTGTTTTAACAGTTGGTAATTTGTGATTCTCAGGTCAGTTTAACTAATACCAATGATCTGTAAGGGAGGCATTTTTCACACTGGCCACCACACTAATATACTGTAATATGTGGATTTAGTATTTATACCAGGGGTTCCTGGGGGACCTGAAAGTTTTTTTAGGGGGTTCTCCCATGTTAAAAATCTCTAGAAAACCAGTAAAGAGTAAAAACGTAGTGTTTAGGAACTTTTGAATGTGTTGCATGGAATCCACAAAAGCAACACTTTGTCACTGGCAGGCTACTGCTTTATACTGGAAGCTTTAGTATATTATTTTTTTCCTTTCTAACAAGAGTGAATTCCATACACCTGTATATTTATATTTGCTTTATATGCACCTAGCTCCAAGACTGGTTCTGGTTCCGAACTGAGTAATCCCATTCAGCCACTATTGCCAGCCACTCGAACACGGCAGTGCTGCTTCTTAAAGATCCACTGTCTGCACTTTTGATCGCTAGCAGCAGTGAACGGTATTAGTATTGCTCACTGCTCCCCTTGTTCATTCTCTATGAAGCTACCACAGGGAGAGGCTACCATGCAGTGCCTTCTAAGAGGAAGCAGTAAATGCATTGACTGTGTGAACCCAGCCTAAATGAATTTTGTTTTTGTCATGTGTGGAGGGAAAAACACCCTTTTTTTTTTTTCAAAATACACAATGTTTAAGAGGTAAAAATTTTAATTGCTTAGTTTGTTACTTCCACAAAAAGTACATCATCTGTTGTATCCCTTTTGTAAATGATAATAGCTTGGAGAAGTAAATGTTCTCTGTAGTATTTAATTTTGAATATGGTGAATCTGCATATCCTGTCTTACATAACCTCCTCCACGTAAATTGGGTGAATGACATGTAACTGGTGGGGACTTTGAGCTCTGCACATTGTAAAATCAGCCCACATGCTCTGTATACAACAACTGATTGCATGTCACATCACCAGATCATTTCTCCCATTCACAAATCTTTAAAATGTAATGCATATCAATGTTTAGCTGACTTTTGTCTCTTTAAACCTGTCATAATAGGAATTTAGGAGCTGCCACTGTAAAGTTTCTTTCTTCAGTTCTAGATCCAGGGCTGTCATCATTATCTTTGCTTCAATGCTTAGCCATTTACTGACTAGTAATATATACACTGATTGTGTGTCCTGACTGCCTGCACTTTAAACATCAGCATCTACTACAATGATGAGAATAAGAGGAGCAATGGCAGCTTTATAACAGTTCTGTCCTTTTGGGATATATTTAATGTAGTAGTTCCTTGTTAACCATTTTTTTCACTATTTATTAGTACTTCACTGTAGCTGTCACATTCTGATCTTCACTTTTGTGTTTTGCAGCAATATATATCATTATCTTCAATTATTCAATGAGCAGGTCATCTCTGAGCGTGACAAAAGCATTGGTACTTCATACAGTTAGGTCCATAAATATTTGGACATAGATAACTTTTTTCTCATTTTGGTTCTGTACATTAATTCAGTGGGTTGAACAAAAAGATTGCATAAAAGTGTGAGGAACTAAAGCCTTTTTTTAATTAACAAGCTCCCACTGACGAGTGGGTAAAACATTTTAGGGTGTGGCATTGTGTTCTCAGCACTGACCTGATGGTTAATGTGTTGTTTTAGTAGTCTTGAACTTTGTCTCACATTTCTTGCACGTGGTTTTCTTCGACCTCACCTTCACTTTGAACAGCCTATATTTCAATTTTTTTTTGGTCAAATAAGTTGTAATGAAGCTTTCTAATTGGCTAATTTTAGATAGATTTTCATTCATGCAGGTTTTGTCAGTCTTGGTTAGGTAACCGAATCTAAGTCTTACAACCGGTATCTATAAAATGTGTAATAGAAAATAAATTACCTGCAAGAATCTACCCACCACTAAGGTTCTTTTTTTTAATCTAGATGTTGCTTTTAATCTACAAGATAAACCTGTATTTCCAAGCCACACCTTGGCACAATTTAAGTGTATATAAAAACATTAGTGATCATGTAAGGTCTTGTATTCATTTAGTCTTTAAACTAAAGGCAATACATTGCTTTTATGCAGTGAGGGAAAGAAGTATTTGAGTAAGTATCTCCTGCTGATTTTGTACGTTTGCCCTCTGACAAAGAAATGACCAGTCTATATTTGTAATGGTAGGTTTATTGTAGCTGTGAGAGACAGAATAACAACAAAAGAACCCTCAAAAACCCAGTGCTAAAAAGTCAGAGCTTGATGTGCATTGTAATGAGTGAAGTATTTGATCCCCTATCAACCAGGAAGGTATTAAGGTGCGTACACACTTCCAATTTTTATGGTTCCAATCGAACGACGAACGATCAATTGGGCAAAAAATCGTTCGTAAAAAAGTAACCAACAACGCCGACGAACGAGGAAACTCGTTGGAAACGAACGACCGGACCGGCGGATCGGATTGGACGACGATCGTTGAACATCGTTCGTGTGTACGGTCGTTCGTTGATCGTCCATGGCCTGAGCATGCGTGACAAACGAACGTTCGTTCACTTCCTGTCGTGCACGTCACTCCCTCTATCGCTCAAACGATCGTATCTATTGTGTGTACAATATCTACGAACGATCGTGTCGTTACCTCTATGTGCAGGATCGGTGCTATACGATCGTTCGTATATATCGTGCAGGAACGTTCGTTTTCCGACGATAATAATTGGAAGTGTGTACGTAGCTTTAGGCTCCCGGGTATCCAAGCTTGTTACAGTACCTGTATAAAAGACACCTGTCCACAGAAGCAATCAATCAGATACTAAACTTGCCACCATGGCCGAGACCAAAGAGCTGTCTAAGGATGTCCGGGACAAGATTGTAGACCTACACAAGGCTGCATTGGGCTACAAGACTATCACCAAGCAGCTTGGTAAGAAGGTGACAACATTTGGCGATAATTCGCAAATGGAAGAAACACAAAGTAACTCAGTCTCCCTTGGTCTGGGTGTTGGAGTGTGCAACATGGGTGGCATGACATTAGCACTCATATTCAAACTGACTGTTGGTGGAACTTGATGGGGGTTGACTCTGAAAAGCCTCTGGGAATGAAACTAACAGAATGATTACAGTGGGAGGTTGATACCAAGCAATCACAAAAGAGATAACATCTCTGTGAGCAGGAATATCCTGTCAGGTGTGTAAACATCACTGTTATCGGATGACATCAAAGAAGCCAGCACCAACTTAAAGGACTTGCCCTCAATACAACAGCACCACCTACTGGAGAATATAAGCGGACACCTGGGAGCAAGGTGTTTACAGAGTTGGGAGGACACCTGATCAAGGGGTGGATGCATGGGTGTGGCTGGATGTGGCCAGGGATCCTGGAGATGGATAAGAAGGGACAACAGCCACAAATCGCTCTCTTATTCTCTTAACCTCTAATATGCCTATATACGTCCTATGCCTCTTCTCCCAAATCCCCATTATGCATATATACATCCTAAGCCTCTTAGACTTCTCTTTCTGTTACTTACTCTTATTCTCTCTCAAAAGTGCAGGGTACAGAGGACGGACTCTTTGCGTAACATATCATTTTACTTTGTCTATGTGATTAATATTTAGCTTAATTGGAAAATTGTTGATTACTTGGTAATTCTGTTCTTTGTTAATCAATATCTTGTTATTTAAGATCTGTGGAATTATTAAGCTAATAGAGACTTAGTAAAGACACTGTCTTTCAAGAAAAGGGATAAGGAAAACAGGAATTTTTCTTACACTGGGGCTCCATGCAAGATCTCCCCTCGTGGAGTTGCACTGATCATAAGAACGGTGATGAAGCAGCCCAAAACTACACAGGGGGAACTTGTCAATGATATAAGGGCAGCTGGGACCATAGTCACCAAGAAAACAATTGGTAACACACTGCACCAAGAAGGCCTGAAATCTTGCAGAGCCCGCAAGGTCCCCTTGCTCAAGACAGCACATGTACAGGCTCGGCTGCAGTTTGCCAATGAACATCTGAATGATCCACAGGAGAACTGGGAGAAAATGTTGTGGTCAGATGAGACAAAATTGAGGTCTTTGGCATCAACTCACTGTGTTTGGAGGAGGAGGAGGAATGCTGCCTATGACTCAAAGAACACTATCCCCATCGTCAAACATGGAGGTGGACACATTATGCTTTGGGGGTGTTTTTCTGCTAGGGGGACAGGACACATTTACTGCATTGAAAGAACAATGTACGGGGCCATTTACCGTCAAATCTTGGGTGAGCACCTCCTTCCCTCAGCCAGGGCATTGAAAATGGGTCATAGAAGGGTTTTCCAGCATGACAATGACCCAAAACACATGGTCCTGGAGTGGCCCAGCCAGGCTCCAGACTGGTTGATAGGGGATCAAATAATTGTTTCACTCATTACAATGCACATCAAGCTCTGACTAGAGAATCAGTCGCTACCATTGGAAACACATGGACCTGGGAAATTCTCCAACTGAAAATGTCAGCTGAATGTCGGATTCACTGCTTTATAAAGAGAGCCCTAAGTGTAGGTCCACTGTAACTTCAATGTCCGTTATCAAGGCAAAGGAGCACAGAAACGAAGGATATCTGTGAAGGTTTCCGCTGACATCTCCAGTACAGCACTAGATTCTCTGAAAATAAATATCGCCTTACTGGATTGGTTTATATTTGTTGAAAGCAGTGACATGTCACTCAAACGGTGCACAGGCAAAGGTAATTTATAAATATTCTCCACAGAAAAGTATTCCGCTTAAAGTTTAAACCACAAGCTTTAGTAAACATTGCCATGCTTAATGAATGATAACCTCAACTTTTGTCTAGAGATCATTTAAGGATGTTGCACCAAAGGCTTCTGCTCTTGCTTGGTTGATTACCTTTTACTTTATTTTGGCCTGAATTTTAATATGCATATCTATGGAAGTGCACAGCAGTGTTGGATGTAGCCTTCAACGGACCCCTGTACCTGTTGGCTGAGGAGTGTCCAGGGCCCTCATGCAGCACACTGCACTCCTCGTATGTCCGCCCTTAGTGCATCATAATTTTTTTTAATCATAGAGCAGTTTGATTTTTAGTTTATACTGGTAACAACAGGCCAGATTAGCTTCCTTCATGATGGATACTATAGGGGAATCCTTTAAAATAAATAAGGTCTAATACAAATGATGTGCTATGTTTGTGCTTTTCTGATGAAATGGTTGCATTTTGCTGTCTTTTAATAAAGCATAACAATGTTCTAATACCAGAACGTCAAGACTGAACCATTACATGCTGCTCAATTACTGTAAATTATTACTTTTTATTTTTTACTTTTTATTTGTGAATAGGTTGAAAATGACCACTCTAGCAGCTGAGTATTTAAAGCCATACTTAGAGGTTCTAATCCTTTATTATTTCATCCAAACTAATTAAATAAAAATCTAAGAGTGATTCTTCATTACCGCAACTTACTCTAACAGCTGTCTCTGCGGCTACTGTCATCTTATTCTAGTAATCTTTGATCTGTGTGCCGGTTGCTTCAGTAGGGCAAATGTTTCTCAAGACATTGGGTGAAAGTGCATAGACTGCACATGTTTTAACAAGTACCTTTTCTGTCATACCTGTGAACGTAAGTTTAAGCCATTGTAAAGATATGAATGTGGTAGACCTTTCAGTGTAATAACTAAAAACATCATGGCCATTTACCTACAGAATTTCACAGGTATATGTTTTGAATGAACTCAGGGATAGGGTTGTTTTACATCACACTAGAATCTGGTATTGAGGTGTAAGTCATATTTTTTTTTTATCACTCTCCATTTATCAACAATTAAAAAGGAAACTGCATATAGTTACATTGGGCCTTATTTGCTAAAATGAAAAAATGTTAGGATAATCATTGGCATGATTAACAATGCATTAATGTCACATAAATTAAATGCTGCAAAGTGATCAACTTAAGTGAACTGAAGCCCCTTTCTAAAGGCTTAGGATTGTGCGGCTGATTAAACTAACCTCATCCAAGTTCGTATTATGGTTTGACCTTTTCTCTTTCAAAATATTTGTTCAGTAATTGCTTAGTGCTGTAGTTAAAGGACTAAATGTATTGTTTTCTTTGTATTGTTTGTTTGTATTTTAAAACTCATTAATATTTTTTTTTAACAGGAGGAAGGGTGGAAGGTCAGCAGTACATGAGGTGATTGCATCTTTTTTTCCTTGCTCACTGAAGTGGTAACCCTCAATAATAATCTTCTTAACATTTACTGTTCACTTTTGTGTGTCATCTTATAAGCCACTGAACAGACCTCACAGAACCTCAAAATAAATGCAAAACAAGTCAAACACAGAAAGCAGTTATCCACAATTAAAAAAATGCAAAGCTCATGACTCAAGAATATATGTGCCTCAAATCTGTAGAAAAAGTTTGACTATAAATATATATATATATATATATATATATAAAAGGGCATTTGGGGGCAAACAGGCAGCTAGCATTATGATTTAGGATAATGTAATTTTAAAACACAGAAATATGTGGTTAGTTGTAGGGTTGCACTGAATGTTGAGAAACTTGGAAAGCATACAAAGTGTTTAAAGTTAACATGCACCCTGGTGAACAATAAAGTAGTTGCTCTAGAGGTAAGCCCTCAAAGCACCTTAAAACACCTTAAAACAAACCTTCAATCCTCTGTAAGAATGGCAAAGAATTTTTTTTCAATGTTCGCAATAGTCAGTTGGCTTTTCAAGAACAGAAATTTGTAATGGAAACAAACCAGCTGCTGATTCTAAGCTGGTTTAAACCTACTGAAACCCAAGTCTAGAATCTTTGTTGTAATCTTTCCGAAAGAATAACATTTAAAACAGCTGTAGAGGTTGGGTTGTCTCAAATCTTTTTTTGATGTGTGTTAAGATTATGTAGTAAACTTTACATATTATGTACATTTGGTAGCGCAGCCAGTCAAAAAATGTTGTATAACGAAATATCAAATAATATTCCCATCAAAGTGGTATTGCAAAGTGGTTTCCCTTAACTTATTGTGAAATGTTAATAAAGATATAACATGCAAGTTGTAACATTTCCTTTTTCTTTATACAGAAAGATGGGAAGAAAGAAAAGGCCCAAGTGGATAAAGTATTCTTTGGAAGAATGTGCCGTATCTTGAAAATATTAGTCCCTAAAACATTCTCTAAGGAGGTCAGTATTTTGTTTGGATCTGTCAACCTGTGAACAGAATTGTCTTTTTCATTTTTCTCTATTATATTGTCTTTAAAATGTCATTGTTATTTTTTTGTGGTTTCTAACTACATTTTTTGTGCTCCAGGGTGGATATCTGCTACTCATAGCTGTCATGCTGATAGCTCGCACATACTGTGATGTCTGGATGATACAGAATGGCACTTTTATTGAAAGGTATTTTAAAGTTTGTTTTTTTTTTCTCAACCAACTTTTCCTATAAGGTTGTTCATTAGAGTGGTATATTAAAGGAACAAGACAAATGGTCAGTATACCCTGCCAGTTAGAGGACCTAAAATGGCATGTGTTTACCACTTAATCTGCAATTTATCACAATAAAATAAAAATACCCATGTGGAGTTTCAAAGCAAAGTTACTAGGCTAAGAGCAAACTGTTGCCATGATTAGGTTTTATATGCACTTGTTAATATAGTAAATTATAGTTTTGTTCATAGGCTTTGCAGCCTCTGTAGTTACCAAGATACTTTTATGACCTGAACAGTGCGAACAGTTTCCTAAAAAAGATATTCAGATAACCTAGGACTGGTCACTAGTATTGCCTTTAGACCAAAATTGCAAAAGTGTCTTTACCAAATGTCACTCCAAATCAGTGACCATGTCTTAGATGGTCTCACAATGCAGATAAACAGCTTTAGGTACAGTGGTGCCTAGGCACAGGAAGCACACTGTTGTCATTAGCCAGAAAGGCAAAAGTAGATTATTTTTTTCTTGTAAATGGCTGATGGCTTAGACAAAATTCGAAATGGTCCAGTTCACCTCGCACATCTGACTTTTTTTTTCACGTGTAGTTGTGCAACACTTGTATGAATATTGAAAATAGTTCTATATAGTGAGAATTCTTCAAAACAAGATCACCTGGTAGACATATGTCACCTTTTCCATCACATCTGGTCCTTGAACTATAGCAGGATCAGGTCCTTTGAAGTGTATTTCAAATCCAGGTACAAAAGTGTAATATATTCCTACTTACCTATCCTTAAATTCATGGCCTAAATTCATTCGGTAACTCACCTTTAGTCCTATGATGACAACCTGTACCCGCCTTGCTGTGTCAGGACACAACAAATAGGATAACACTACAGGGCTCCACCCCAACTCTTTCCTCTATAGATGGATGTGTTTTTTCTGACAGTATAACATAACGGTAAACAGAGGCAAAAGATCAGGAATTTACCAGGTTATTAGAGTTCTGGCAATTTCTACAGGTATTATATGAACTTCTCAAACATATGCCTTAACATTTGTTCTGTGGTCTCTTTAAAAGTTAGAGTTGTTAGAGTTTGTAGATCCTTTAATTCTCTCTGTACTGTGGTTTTTATTTTGCCTTAAAGGTTAATTTAACAGGATGCTTCTGGTAATTTGGCCTTTCCTTGTGTCATAAATCTGCTTATTGCCTGGGGCTATGTTCTCCACTTATGCACATTTTCATAAAAATAACCTATTCAGTTGCTGTAAAGATGACAATTCTGAGTAGTACACCAAAATACAGCAAACTGGACCTTTTTTCTACAGATCTTTAGTGATGCTCATAAATGAATTTGATACGTTTTGGTAGTTTAGTTAAAGTTGTAGTAGTTTTACGGTGAAAGCATTAAAATGCATGCCAGTTACAATTGTGTAGAGAGGAATTTTACTGCTAGAAAATAAAGCTGAACTCATCCAGTGTTGCACAGTTGTTACAAACTTCATTCTTGTTTTCATTAGAAGCTGCAGCAAGTCAAAGCCTGCCCCATTTCCTGTCTGGGGAATATGCAATTTAATCTATCTTAAATGTCCCTGGCCCACCCTCTTCATTAATTTGATTTAATTTGTTTACATTATGGAGATGTGGCATTACCTAGGGCGGCCTTCTGTTTTCACCAAGTTATGTGTGCTTTTTTTCCCAGCCATGATATGCCATTGCAGACAGAGGCACAGAGACCGATTAATGACATTACCGGATTTCAATAATTATGTATTGAAAACAAACGTTTTAATCAGATATTTTTATTAGTATATTATTAAAAAAATATGATTATTGATAAACCAGGGAAGGAAAAATAATAAGCGATTAAAAACTCAGCTTTACACATGCAAAAATTATGTTATTATATTGCTTTTCTTGTTTCATTCTCATATTTCTAAAAAAAAAAAAAAACATGGGTGTTTTCTTTTGATTCCTTTTTCAGTGGAATCATAAGCAGAAATAAAGCCGTTTTCAAGAAATATTTTTTCCAGTATATATCTGCAATTCCCTTGGTAAATTTTGTGGGAATCTATTGGCCATGAATGCATGCCATTAACTACTGCTTATTCATTGCCTAATCAGAAATAGCTGCAGCAACGAGTGAGCTGTATGTCAATAATTCAAATGTAAAATCTTAAAAAGTAAGTGCTCCCCATGGTAATTTTTGACTTTTTCAGCAAATCTAATTAGGCAAACCTTAGTTTTCTTTCCGACATTGCTTAAAGGTAAAGGTATTTTATCAAAAAGTAAATACACCCCTGGGACTCAGAAACTTGTATAGTCCTTGTAAGGAAAAGCTATTTCTTGTAGGTATGTTGCATAGTTGCTGATTTATGAAATATGTTAAATTTGACCACTCAAATGTAACTGCATGTGCAGCCTGTTTTCAGATTCCCACGCTTTCTTCCTCACCAGCATTCAGGCAGGCCTTTGGTTAGGCCAGTCAGGTTATTCCCTTCATTTCCTCTTTTTGAGCCATTCCTTGGGGGATTAGATAGTGTTTTTTGATAATTTATTGTGTTAAAAAAATGTTTTTGTTTCAGCCTTGAAATTTAATTAAGCACACTCTGATATTAGGCAGAAATCCACCATCAGCATCACTTTTTTGATGCATTCGGCATGCTATCCTAATAAAAAGGCTATTTGCACAAAGCCGAAACTGAGTGAAAAGAATCTCGGGAGGTGATAATCACCAGCACTTAATGTCAGGTGGTAGATGGAGAATGTTTTTTATGTCATTTTTTTTGTTTAATCCATCTTCACAGTTTTCATGAGCTACCCTGGCTATTACATCTTCAGCATCTGGTACATTTCCAGATGTGATGAATGCTTGGTTTTCTGCTGGGGTCTGTAGTTACCTTCTTTGGTCTCTACCTCACTAGTGTGCCCAGTAGTGACGCAGGGGTCAGAGCGAGGAACATAGCAATGTAGAAATCTAAATCAACTTGAAACCAGGACTAGGCATTCTTCACTCCTGATTCAGAAGATTTAATCAGCCTTTGTTGGTCAGGAAGACATTGGAGATCAGTGATGGGGAGGGGTGTGTATCAGCCCTTATCGATTCAGAGATTAAAAAATGTCACAATCACTGTAACACTCTGAAATTTTCTTATCTGTTTCAAAAGTTAACATATATCTTTAACACCCTCCACTGCAGCTCATGAACTTGTTGAACCTAAATTCTCTTTTGCCTGATATCTGCTTTGTAAATTGTAACTATAAACATGTCTTGTAGCATGCCTTTTATATATTCTAGTAAATGTATTTTATGTATGGCATTAACTCTGTGTGCATGTAATGGTTTGCAGTGCTATCATTGGCCGCAGCAGAAAAGATTTTAGGAAATACCTATTCAACTTTATCACCGCCATGCCTGCCGTAAGTTTTTTATTTTTTCTATTTTTTTTCTCCACCTCCTTCCCCCCACCTCCCCAAAGTAAATGTACTGTTAAAGTAATTTTAGATTATATGTTTGGTGTCGCTTTGCTACTTGTTCTGACTCTAATAACGATACTCACATGATTTGCAGAATCTCTTATGGAATGTTTCTAATTTCATGATCAAGACTAAATATTGGAAGATTTTCTTTTTTTCTTACAGCAAACACTTTGGCTTTTCTAACATCATGCTTTTGTTTTTTTTACAGATCTCATTAGTAAATAATTTTTTGAAATTTGGACTCAATGAACTGAAGTTATGTTTCCGGGAAAGACTAACGAAGTACCTCTATGATGAATATCTCAAGTGAGTTTTTTTTTTTTTTATTATTTATGTTGGGTTGAGGATTTTTTATTTATTTTTATTTGTTTTGCTATTAATGAGTGAGCAGAACGTAAAGAAGAGTAGTACATGGTTATATATTCTCATCCAATTCGGGCGTTATCACTGACTTTCTTTTTTACTGACAACCCTGGTGCTATAATCACTACATCGAAGTGCACAAACAGTAGACCTTTGTTAAATCATCTTGACATCTTTTCTTTTTCTGATTTTTAGGACACTGTTCATTAAAGGAGTGAGTAATCTGTTGAACAGATTACAGAGATGTTGTATTCTGTTCTTCATCCAGCACCTTTGTTAGAGCATATTCCCATAGTGCAAGTGCTTCCCCAGCAAGATGGAGCAGTGTAGACAAATCACAGATTTTGCTTTCGGATAAGTGAAGGGTAGGGATTGTCTAGTAAATGTAAACGTGTTAATGGAGCTATATAAAAATCAGAAATGCATGTCATGTCTCCCACAACACCCCTGCATATTTTTTTTTATATATTGAGAAACCAGTGTCTGCACCTGACCTTTACAGACCCATCAATCGTGTACATCTTTTAACAGACATCTGTGGTTAAATATTTATCAGGAGGAGTCATTTGGCCTGCAAGTTCTCTTCCTTAATATCCAGTGTTGGAAGCAATGGGAGAGAAATGTATTTTCTTGTTACAAAGAACAACTTTTTTCAGTTAGTTTAAGGCAGCCTTTCTCAACCTTTTTATCCCCAGGAAACCTTTAGGGGCTGAAATAACCAATCTATGTGCAAATGCTATTTGCATTGGTTGTCAGTAGGAAGATGGCACCCCTACAGTATTGGTAAAAATGCTTTTACAGACACCCTACAAGGTCATTGGTTTCATATAGCTGGCTGTGCAAATTGATGTTGGCCCAAAAATGATGTAGGCACCATCACCTATGAGTTGTCCAAGGTTAAGAAAACCTTGGCAACTTCTGGAGGAACCCCAGGATTCCATGGAAGCTTGGCTGAGAATGGCCAGTTTAAGATTATCTGTGACCTGTGAAATGAGGCACCAATGCAAGTAAGCTTAGATGTGTTCACTTGATGTAGGGCTGAATAAGTTATACTGTGCTGTCTCAAATAGTATAAATTGTGGACCTATGCAGTTCTTTTATTTGTACAGAAACATAAACAAGCCATTGCATATTAACTCTTTTTAACGCAATTAACTCTGTTTTCATGTGATGGATTGCAGTACTGTCATTGGCCGCAGCAGAAAATATTTTAGGAAATACCTATTCAACAGACATAAATTAAAGAGGTACAGTGGTTACAGGGCTTATGAGGTTACAGAAAAGCAGGGGTGAATTAGACCTCAATCTGAGGGTCATTAGATAACAGCCGATAGGCATACCAAGAAGTTTGATCAAATGTGGATACAATGCGTTTTTTGGTATTCCCAGGTAAGGTTGCAATGTAGGACTTGCATACTGCAAAGAAGGGGTCAGCCTTCAGCTCTGTATCCAAAGATGCTTCTAACTAGTCCATTTGAAATACATGTTGCAATTATTCTAGGATGGGAGGGTCCTGACTACCACCAGTGATATAATTAACAAAAGTTTACCACATCCTTTGGCAATATGTATGCATTTATTTTATCTGTTTTTAGATCGTTCACCTATTACAAGATGGGAAACTTGGACAACCGCATAGCAAATGCTGATCAGTTGCTTACACAAGATGTTGAAAAGTTTTGCAACAGTGTAGTGGATTTGTATTCCAATCTGAGCAAGGTACATATATATTTTTGATTTTATTTGGAATTTTGCTTAGAACCAATAACTAGTCTTTGTTTAACGATAATCTAGCCTGATTTGAACACAACAAAAATATAGCCCCGTTCTGACCATTCTTTGTTGCTAGTAGCTGTCTGTTAGTTCAGTGCTCTCCAAACTGCTATATATACACTTCAGGGGAAGGTATTATATGTAATATAAAATATATTTCAGTGTAATTTTAGGTAGTGTCGATTGTACAACATTTACTAGAGCTAACTACATTTACTCATAAGCAAATCCTATGGATGAAAGAAGTTTGAGAGGCCTTGGATTTTATATTTTGGCATTAGTAGAATTTGGTCGCTATTTGTGTAACAGGAGATCTGGAGGACATCAAAGCAAATGTTTAGTTATAGACCCTTCCATCTGCAATACTCTTTGCAGCCTCCTTGCTCTGAGTACACTTTTTTTGCCCTATACCAGGGGTGGCCAACAGGTGGATTGCGATCTACTGGTAGATCACAAAGGCAACGCAAGTAGATCGCAGAGCCCTGCCTTTCAAAATAAACTCTACCGCGCTCAGGAGTTCCAAGTTTTTAAAGTTTTATAGTAGGTGGATAATTGTGACTTGTGTGGGCACTCTGGCTTATACAATGCAGGACTTTCTTCATTTGTGGCCAGGAACAACTGGTCTTCAGCTAAGATGTCGTGATGCCATCATATTGGCATATTTTTATAGTATGCATATTGTTTACAGAAAATACAGTTGTTATACAGCTAGTCAGTGGTTCCCACTACTGAATGCCTCCTTAGCTATATCTTTTCATAATGCTTGCTGCATCCTTTCAGCTGTTTCTGTGCCAGCTGCATTTGCACTCTTTTTTCCATATTTAAAATATGTCACTGACTTAAATGTATTTATTATTATACAGTATTATTATACAGTATTTATATAGCGCCATCATATTACGCAGCGCTGTACATAGTCCATAGTCGTGTCACTAACTGTCCCTCAAAGGAGCTCACAATCTAATGTCCCTACCATAGTCATATGTCTTTAATGTAGTCTAAGGTCAATTGTTAGGGAGAAGCCAATTAACCTAAGTGCATGTTTTTGGGATGTGGGAGGAAACCGGAGTACCCGGAGGAAACCCACGCAGACACGGGGAGAACCTGCAAACTCCATGCAGATAATGTCCTGGCTGGGGATCGAACCTGGGACCTAGTGCTGCAAAGGCCGGAGTGCTAACCCCTGAGCCACCGTGCTATTTATAATGAATATAATATATAATATAATGAATCAATTTTTAAAAAAAGATACTTATTTACTTATTACATGTTTTTAATATATAAACAAAATGTGTTCAGATTATTATGTGGACTATAAAATAAATATTTACAGTGTTACTTGGTAATGTAAAAAGCAATATTCCACAGCAGCCGAAAAAAAAATAGTTTTTTATGAAGAAAACTTTTTCATGCTGTTAATTACCCACTATAAGACACAATCTCATGACCTGGTACTATGCACAGTGCCCACCCTGTATTTATTGGATTGTGTAGGCATATTACAGTTGAACTTCGGTTATTCGGCACCAACGGGGAATGGCCGATTCCGGATAAGTGTAGTTCTCGGTTAACTGAGGTTAATTCCTTTTTCCTTTTCTCACTTATTGGACAGTCCAGTCCCTATTCACCTCTAGTGCTGAATGGCTGAGAAAAGGGAAACCCTGATGACGCTTGAATCGTCATTAGGATTTCCCTTTTCTTAGCCAATTATGGAGCGGAGCAATCAGCGAAGCAATCAGCGGAGCTCTGCTCTGCCCCCACCGCACAGTCTCGCTCTACTGATTGTTCCCTCAGCCCTAGTGGAGCTGTGGTATGTGTTCCACACCTCCGCTAGGGCTGCAGGAGTGATCGTGAAAGGGGAGCTATCGGTTGCCAGTTATCTGAGTTCCGGATAACCGGGTTCTACTGTACTCAGATTTCCCAATCTTTTATTGTTACCTTTCTGCAAGTTTTTCTCTATTTTTATATGACATGTTAAGTGGCGACTTTCATTTGTGAATTTACTTTTTTTGGTTTATGGTCATTTTAAATATTTGAAGGAGATGGATAATACCTTGTTATCCATTGCCTATTTAGAAAGCTGTGAATCTAATATCCATAGCACCTTCTCTGGTGGTGAATGTTCAGGTACAAGGGCATTGATTAATTCTTAACCAGAGAGTGTTTTCTTAATCTGAACTTCTGAAAGGAAGTTCCAGAAAAGGAAGCTTTTGTTGCTGTTCTTCATTAAAAGAAAGTATGCGTAATGTTGTTTTTAAAATCATCCTGTTTTTTTTTTCATGTGTGTTTTTTTTTTTTTTGTGTGATTTTGTTAAACTGAAAATATAAGTAGAGTCTTTTTTGACTGACTGATTATTTCAATGTAAACAGTTATTCAGTTTTGTTTATTTTTATATTGCAGCCATTTTTGGACATTGTCCTGTATATTTTCAAACTGACAAGTGCAATTGGAGCTCAGGTAATGTGACTTGGACTGCAGTACTTAAGGTATTTACATACAAAAACCATTGTAATCATGGTAATATATTAACAGTGATGCTGATCTTCCACAGGGTCCAGCGAGCATGATGGCTTATCTGCTTGTCTCAGGCCTTTTCCTTACACGCCTCAGGAGGCCAATTGGTAAAATGACTATTACAGAGCAGAGATATGAAGGTGAATACAGATATGTCAACTCCCGGCTCATTACCAACAGGTGATTCAATCTACTGTGTTCCTCCTAGTAACAATGCACGCTTAGTATGTGGAATATTTTCATTTTTCTCCTTTTGTAGATTTATAGTTTAAGGTTTAGTCATTCCAGTTGATAGATATTATTATGTTTGTGCATCTCACCAAGTTTCATTGCTTTATCGTTATTATTGTCTTTATTATTACTGTGCTTCTGTGATCAGTTTTTTATGTGTATTTTTTTGAGGCTTACAGTCAATCTGTGCTAAATTAATCTTGGCCCCCCTGCAGTAGTCTGTTATACAGTGCCCCAACCCACATATTCACAATGTTTTCTCTATTGCTCCTAAATTAGCAAGGCCTCCTTGCTTATTGGTTGGGTAGTATGTCCAACATTCAGTACAGAAATCACTGTTCTCAGAGAGAACAGAGAGAGAGATGTTTCTTGTGCTGCCATGGACTTCTGTACTGGCAAAAAACAAAACAAAAACTCTCTCTACTTTATTGAACCACAGCATTGTCCATGAACAACCTCAACTTCCTTTTATTTTAACCCACTCTCTGCCTCCCCTTTCCACATATCACTTTTTTTTTTTTTTCTATTTTTACTGGTAACCCGTTATGTTTCCCAACTTTGAACTCTATTTGATCTTTAGCAGTACTCATAAACAATAACATTAATTATCATGTTAGGTACCTGTAGGAGAGTGGGATAAATAAGGTAGAAAGCGAACAGTCAAAACGTGATGAGTTGGAAACAGGAAAAAGGGGCTAAATGGTGATGTCTAGATAGATGTCCCAAATTGCAGCTCTTGTGGGGTGTTCCTGGTATGCAGTGGATAGTACCTACTAAAATTGGTCCAAATGAAAACCACTAGGGTGGGGTATGGGTGCCTAAAGCTTGTTGATGCTATCTAACCTAAAAGCAACTGTAAGTCACTCACATTGCTGAAAAATCTAATTTTGTCCACAAGAGAAAGATTTCAGTGCTGCTGTATATGAGGTTGTGTTGTTGCACACCGGTCAGAATGCCCATGTTAACTCCTGTTTATTGCTGAAAATTCCTTCAATGAGCAGGGAGTAGCATAACTGTGTTATAGAGAAATTAGGGAGCATGGCCTGATCTGAAGAATCATGTTTTCTTTTAAACCATCTGGATAGCGTAGTTTTTACCAAAGAACATGATGGAAGCAAATGTTCTATGAGAAGAAGGAAGGCTGATGAAGACAATGCGACTTATAATGAACTACAGTTCTCCTTTGAAAATGAGGCAGGTTTTTATTGTTTAAAAAGACCGGTGATTTCACTTTCGCAACAAAATATTCTTGCCTGACCGCTGTCTACTTTTGAGGAAATGGTAAGCTGCTTATGCACTGATCAGCATCTGCTGGCTGGAGTTTGCAGGGTAAACACTGCATGTTTGAGAGTTAAGCTGCGTACACACTGCCAATTTTTGTCGTTGGAAAGGATCTTTCACGATCCTTTCCAACGACAAGGGAGTGCACGATGCATGAACGGTGCTGTACATACAGCACCGTTCATGCTCTATGGAGAGGGGAGGGGGAGAGCGACGGAGCGGCACCCTGCTGCGTGCTCTCCCCTTCACTTTCATTAGGATCGGCTGTCGTCCATCGTCCGTGGATCCGGCAGGTCGGTCGTCCGGACGATGGACGACACCGACTGTACACACGGCAGATTTTCGCCCGATAATTGGCCGATGCCGATTATCGGGCGATAAAAATCTGACGTGTGTACGTAGCTTAAGGTTATCCATGCCCAGTCATTCAAGATAGCCTTGGCGCCTGTGATGCCACAGGGACAGACAAGTGTTTGTAAAATCTGTTTTCTTTAAGAGATTAGACTGTTCAAATAAGTAATTAATTTGTGCTTTGTAGTAATGGCCCAGTGTCAGTCCAAATGAATTTAGAAAAAAATGGATCCTGTATTGGTTGGTTAACATTTTTTTTAATCTCTTGTCGTTTTAGTGAAGAAATTGCCTTCTATAATGGAAACAAAAGGGAAAAAATGACCATTCACTCTGCATTTAATAAACTGGTAAGAATTTTTTTTTTTAGATTTGACCTGCATGTGTGTTATATGACAGAATTGGAGCATTAGTTGAACATTTCGGATTAATAAGAAGACTAAACAAAATTACCAGTCTTTTTTATGGACAACATTCTTTATAAAAATGTTTGAGAAACTGTGGAATACTTCCAGTGTCTGGAACACATTTAGTCTACCTGCTGTCACAAATACCTAAATATATCTGAACTATACTTACCTACCATAAAGTAATCTTACACGCTGGGTAAACAGTTTGGTGATTAGCTCCTACCTGCACCCTAATGCTGTAGTTGAAGACACTGTAAATATGTTCCTCAGAGACATTGAGTGGCTTCCATTGCAATTGAAGCCTGTGTACCTATCCTTGGACATTTGAGGTCAACAGAATGCCTGGTCTGTCAGACCCAGAGGGACAACACTCTGGTGACTCGGGGGAACAGGTAAGTATTCAGCAGTTATTAGTAGATTTCCATGAAAGCAGGCAGTGCACACAGCATCTATTCTGCTGAATTTGGCTCTATTCTAAATTGTACTGGGTTTTGTGGAACCAGCTTGAAAAAGTAATCTACATAATACCTTACCTTATGTTTTAGTTGATATTTGGAGCCAGTGCACAGCTGAAACAAGTAAATTTGCAGATCTGATTAAATACTCAGCTGCTATAGCAAACCATTTCAGCTCCTACACATTCATTTTATCGTCTAATTACTCTTGAGTACAGTAAGTAGATGGATTGCTGGACCACAGTTAGTCACATGATTTCCTTGTTCTGGCAAGTGTGGTTCTCTCTTCAATCAATCCACTTTAGTATTTTACCCCTAGCTTGGACACCTCTTGGCCTAAGTTTTCCTTGTTCCCGGGAGTATATAAAGCAGCATAGCTGAACACTCAAATGGTGACCATCTCGTTTTGGCACAGCAAGGTTTAAGTTCATTGTTCTATCATTTGTTTCCTCAGAATAATACATGCTTCAACCCCAGCTGCTTTATAGGGGTAAATGTTAAAATGTCACTGTCAAATCTTTCAACTTTTTAAACAGAGCTTGTAACAAAGCAGGATTACTCTTTCTTGAATGGGAATTTTTTTTTTTTTATAATAGATAAAGTTCATTTTAGATAAAGTTCATAGGATGTTGTTGCAGAGCTGTACATCTGGTCACTTAATAATTTGTTAGTAATGAGGACTGTGTTTTACATGTTTGAGTGGATTTTAATCTGATTATTTCCTGTGTTTACAGGTGGATCACTTACATACTTTTATTTTTTTCCGGTTTTCCATGGGTTTTGTAGACAGCATCATTGCTAAGTGTAAGTCATAATATGTGTATGGTTGTTTAGTACACAACAAATGGTTGTTTAGTACACAACAAAGCTGAAAAGAGCTGGCTTGCATATAGATATATGTATGTATTTTTAAAGCATTTATTCACATGATTTTTATAGTATAGAATGTAGGCACTCCTCTGGCCTAAGTGCATACAGCAAAGCTGAAATTGCATTCCTCAGTTATTCCCTATTACTTATAAAATTCTAAAAATCTAAAGTCCCATTTACAAACTAAACATAAATGTGCATATATATGTTAATGTACATTGGGAGTTAATAATATATATATTTTAAATTTATGCCCTTTTTTTTTTCCACTTGAATTTATTCAGACTTGGCTACAGTTGTTGGTTATCTGGTTGTCAGCCGTCCATTCCTCACACCAAATCACCCACGTCATTTGACCAGTACTCATGCAGAGCTCTTGGAGGTAAGAGTCGCTCCTATACCAGTTGTCTCTTAATGCTTAAATACCCAACTCTAATAGTGCTTCCCATCTGTGGCAGGACTATTACCAGAGTGGAAGGATGCTGCTTAGGATGTCCCAAGCCCTTGGCCGGATTGTTCTAGCTGGACGTGAAATGACCAGACTAGCAGGGTAAGATGAAGGCAATTCCACTTTAATTATATATCTTAGGAAGACAAAATTGTTTTGAAATATTAATAATTACACAATATGAATGGTGGGTATCAAAAAGCAGACATATTGCTGATGAAGCCTGAGAGTATTTCCTTACGTTACGGTCTAAGCAATAAAGAAGTAAGTCATTCTGCTTGCACCCGTTGACATGCAGGAGAACCTAATACAAGGTACGACCTTTTATCCTGCTGAAAATAAGAATCTTTACTTAGTACATTTTACTTGAGTTTACTTTCTCCTTTCATGTGCCTATAAATGTACAAGAATTACATTTAATGTGATTGGATAATTGAAGTGATTTTTCAGTCGGTTTGTGTGAAGATTTTTAATTCCTTTTAGTAAATTACCCCAAATATATGAATATATTTATTCCTAATGTGAGTTTACATTAACTTGCACTACATTGAATGCCGCCAGTAATATCCATCCTGTACTACCAGTCATTTGTAGATGAGGAAGAGCTCTTTTGTAAACTCTGTGGCTTCTATGTACTTTACAAAATACACATTATTACTTATGGCTTTGTTAACTAATGTTTTGCCTTGGCCTCAGACTAGCTGCACACATTTATGTTATCACAGGTAGAAAATATAGAATTTTGTCACCTGACAAGGATTTTTATTTTGTAACCTGGTCATTGATTACATTCAGGGGATGATTCTGATGATTAAAGCGTTTTTCTGTAGCTGAGTTGGACATAGACTTACTAGCTTTGTTGGTGAATATGTGTATTGCAGAAACCAACAACACCAAATCCTGTAGGGACAATGGTTTGCCTGCCAAAATGATTCAAAATAGCTAGCAGACTTTTACCCTCAAAAAAGAGCCAAGAGATGGTACTGAGGTTGTGATTGTCTGATTATTGACAATCCTGAATGGCTATAAAATGGCAATAAAATGGCTGACAGACATTTTATTTGTGTAGGAAATCTTTTAATTCTAATACAGAGCGAAATGTTTAAAACACAAATGTGTATACCCATGCTAAAGAAAGAACTAATCAAATTATAGCAGCAACAATGTTATATTATATTGTCTCCTTTATTGCTTGTAAAATTAACACAAGGTAACACTAACGGATTGTTATGTGTGTAGTTTCACAGCAAGAATTACAGAGCTGATGCAAGTGCTAAAGGACTTGAACCAAGGCAAATATGAACGCACTATGATTTCCCAACAGGACAAAGGTAATTGCTTCATTCACTTCTTAAGTAATTAAACATCACTTTTTAACTTCATATACTGATATATTTTTGTTTGAAATTTCAGAGTCCGATTCTGTTCCCATGATTCCCCTAATTCCAGGAAGTGGAAGAGTTATAAATGTCGACAACATAATCAAGTAAGTTTTTAAGTCAGGGAACTTCCAGCAATAGTCCTCTGCATTTGATTAGTATTGACTGAACTTTTTGGTGTGGAATGCTGATATACCACATCACATAACTAACAAAGGAAATACTGTTTTTAGTCATATTTAACCTCGTAATATAAACCTTACCCAAAACAAAAAAGATACACTTACCGTCAATCCCGCAGAGCAGTTGATCGGTCCGGATGTCTCTTCCATCGGGTCCCTCTATGGGCCAGTGCACCGGGCGCTGCCATCGTCTCCTCTTCTTTTAGGTTCTTCTTCCTACGTCCCCTGACAACAGGCGTGAGATCAGGTGATGTAAATGGGGAAAAACACTTGCCGATCTCACTGCGCATGTGTGAGATGGGCAATTTTTTTTCTCTTTTGACGAAAGGGCTGCTTCTGCTTGGGCATGTGCAGAAGGAGCACCCAAGAGCCTCCCGGGACGTAGGTATCCTGGGAGGCTTTGTGCTGCCATTCATTCTCGATCGCCTAGGCCAGAGGTTGGCAAACTTGTTGGACTACTAAGCAATTTCAGGAGGTCAAGAAGGCACACTAGGCCAGAAGAAACAAGGTGTCCAAGGAGAGGGGTAGTCTCTGTAGGTGTGCGCGTGCTTGGCATCGAAATGCCCCTTGAGATTGGACCGCTTTAAAGTGCTGTTGGTGTCGTTGCACACTGAACACGGGGCTTTGTTGCCGCGTTGGATGAAGAATAATTCAATAGCCTATTTGGGGTTGAAGACACAACGTTCGAGGTCAACCTTCCAAAGACTGGTAAATGCACGTTGCTTCTGCTCTTTAGGCATAGTAGTTGGGGTTAGTGTGCGGGAAATCACGATAATGCCACAATCCTTCAAGTAACATCAATAGTAAATAGTCTATAAGAGAGCTGTAGTGTTGCTCAGCTGTTACCTAAAACACTTATGTTAAAATGAAGTAATATTACTCACACCAATGGTTAATTAGAAGATAAATAATATGGATGGAGATGGGGAGATATAATGGAACATGGTTTTACTGGATACGATATCGTT
The DNA here is from genome assembly GCF_032062135.1 of Pyxicephalus adspersus. Lineage (NCBI taxonomy): Eukaryota > Metazoa > Chordata > Amphibia > Anura > Pyxicephalidae > Pyxicephalus > Pyxicephalus adspersus. The sequence goes on along the minus strand of NC_092865.1, from coordinate 27,902,937 downwards.
ACTCGGCTGAATATCGGACATTATTATGAGATCATACCAACCATGTCCTTCAACCTTAATTTGATACAAAAAAAATGCTGAGTTTGTTTCTCTGAAAGCAGAAGATAAGTCTGAAGAGATCATTCCCCTTCGCCCATACATTATTTTTCACCATTTCCTAATATTCCTATGTAACTCTTTCTTTTCTCTTTTCTAATTATCTTTTCTAGTTTTGAAGGTTTTGAAAAAAAAGTTATTTTAAAAGGAAGCATTACTGAAAATACCCAGCAGAGGTCCCCACTATAAAGTAAATTTATAGTGAATGCTTATGTATTCTGATTGGCTATGTGCAGAATTAATCTGGGACACCGCAATACCTTTCCCTTTCCTATTATAAATCATTTATATATTCTAACTGATTACATGATAATAATGACAGGTTGCAGACATCAGCCTTGCACCTATGTTAAAGATTGGGATCTCCCAGTAGAATGTAATAGTAATATTACAGAATCTGCGACCATTGTGACTTATTAAATAGTGGCGTTGGCTATCACAGTGTTCCACAGTGTTCCTAATAAATGTTCCTAGCTAGAACTCCTGAATAATAAAATACAATATTCAATTATGTTTGTTTTTTTATGGGTACTCCTGTTTCTTCTTTTACTCTTAAATCTATACTGGTAAGTTAATAGGTTTCAACCTATAGGTGGCTCTAGGTTATGTCTGCATGATTGTTAGTAATGTTTGGTAGAAAGTCTCTTCAGGGTAAGGCCTAATGCAGATGATCTCTCTCAGCCCTATATAAATGAGTGCAATATTTTTCCAGACATTTTATTTTACTATTTTATTAAATGCATAATTTTTCTACTACAGATTGGTACTTAAACAGATACTTTTCTTGGCTAACTTACTGTGCATTTATGTTTTGGTCCTAATCATTATAATAATTACCATCTTTTCTGTTTTTTTTTCTGGAAGATTTGATCATGTTCCTCTTGCAACACCAAATGGGGACATTTTAATCAGAGATCTAAACTTTGAGGTTAGTACAACCATCTCTTCTGAATTGTGTTCTTTTAAGGCTTGTTTACATAAACAGTTTTTTATTGGTTGAGAATGTGGTTTGAAATGTTTAAAAGATCTGTGAATGTATTGGTGACTAAGAAGTACAAACAACTGGCATTAATAATATGTCAGAGCAATGGAAGGGTCCATGCATTAACATTTTCCTAACCGTACTAGAAGTCTGGGTGGGAATCAGTGGCCATAAGGTAGCCAATCTCCAAATCCTCAGACAAAGGCTTCTGCCTATTCTGGCAGAGGTATCCATGTCTGATGTGTTATTGGTAACTATTGGTATCCACCTGGCAGCTTTGAACTTTAGATGAAGGCCTTGTCCTCCCTCTTATAACCTGAGGCACCACTAGTCTGAATAGATGTCTCATTATCGGTGATATATAAAAATCACTTTTAGGAGGAAGAGCCATGGAATGTAGATTCCATCAGCAATGATTAACAACTTCTGATTGTATGTTTTCAGAATATAATATAGCTTTCAGTTGTCCTGCATGGTATATGGAATAGATTCGTCAAATGTTTTATCAAAATTACATAAAGAACTGACCCTTTAATGGCCGGATGTAGTTAAAATCCTAGCAAGCTTTCAAAGCACAAGACCCCTCTATATCAGCCTAAAACAAATACAGATGTCATTGTTAAAGCACTTTGTCCTTTTGAAGTATAAACAGACTTGCAGAGTTGCAGAGTGTGTGAAAAGCACATCGCTATTGATGTTGTTATCCTTGTATTCAGATGTGTTTTTACATAAAAAATATATAAAAGTTACATTTTTTTTTTGGATTTGGATTTGTAAGACTGGCTAGAACAGGTTGACATGTTTTTTTTGGTATCTGTACCCCTTTCAGAAAAATGCCCCTTACTTCCTGTCTCCAGAGAGACATCTGAATGCAGGTAGAAACCTCTCCAATATGAGGAAAAAGCACATCTGACAGTTCTCTTCAAAACAAGGCCTCATGGAATCAGGAAGGAACATTTTTTTCCCCCTGTTGAAACAAATTGTACCAGGGTTTTTTTTGCCTTCCTTTGGACCAACTATGTCTTATAGGGTTTTATATCTGGGATATGTTTATTTCCCTAGTGGTTGAATTTGATGAACTTATATCTTTTTCCAATCTAACCCACTATGTAACAAGTGACCCCATTGAAAGATCTTTTTTGAATTGTGTTCCATTGCCATCTATATTATTTTGGGAAAAAAAAACAAACCGACATAGGGTCCTACTCAGTTTTGCTCAGTTTAAAGCTAATATACAATTATGGTTGGATTTATATGCTAACATTTCATCAGTAATAAACTAATTTTTATCTGCACTGATTTTCTAACATTAAAACATCATCCTTTGTCCAGATGTCAGTGATATTTGTTTCTTTGCTAAAATGGCTATGGAACTTTTATTGACCTAGGCCAGTGGTCGCCAAACTTTTCAGCCCCACAGACCAAAAATTTACCAGCTTCAGACCGAGCATGTGTGTGGCGCTGTGTGTCACTCAAAGGGGAAGAGATTCCCCCCCGAGTGAGGTCATAATGCCAGAACCCACCACTCTCCCATTGCAGGTCTGAGCCTGGGATGGGAGAGTGGGTGGGTTGTGTCCAAAGAAACAACCCGCCCACTTCCCTGAGCATGCATTCCGTACAGGAGACATGGTCTGGGGCTGTGGCCGGTGCTCCCTCATAGCGGGGCCCTTTTCCTGACCCTGCCGGGGGTGCGCCAGCAAGAGCCGCGTACCACCAGTGGTCTGTTAACCACCGGTTGGCGACCGCTGACCTAGGCTGCATGGCAGGGGAGATATTGCAGGAAGTTCTGGGTGCACAAGGTTAAAGCCAAAATGACTCAACACTGGCTAACGTAAGATACATCATATGTGCATGACATCAGTTCTGTTCAAATATAAAGAAATATTTTAAAGGATGTGTTACATATGTTATGCTCTTGTCAGAGGTTTCTTCATTGTGTAATCTTGTAACAAATTGTCTATCTTTGCAGGTGAGGTCTGGAACCAATGTCCTTGTCTGTGGGCCAAATGGCTGTGGAAAGAGCTCCCTTTTCCGTGTCTTAGGAGAGGTAATTGTGTTCTTCAGAACTTTGTACTTGGGCAGCATGTAACTTTATTGTATATGTGGCAGACACAGAAACTATAAACTAGTGGTAATTCTTTTTATTTTTTATTCATTTTATTTACCTTTTTTCCTAGTTATGGCCACTGTTTGGAGGAAGTCTGACGAAGCCAGAACGAGGGAAACTGTTTTATGTTCCCCAGGTAAGTTTCTTCAACATTAACATAAGGTGCACTCACAAAATATATGGTAATGTACTCATTCACCCTCTATATTTACATTTTTAGAGGCCGTATATGACTTTGGGGTCACTACGGGACCAAGTCATCTACCCAGACACACATGAAGACCAGAAACGTAAAGGCATTTCAGATAAGGTTGGAAATCCCACTATTCTTTAGTTTATTGGTTAATGGTAGTGTACCTTAAAAGTAAAATGCATGAAACATTTAAGGACTTTATACTTCTCTAACACAGGTCTTAAAAGAATACCTTGATAATGTTCAACTGGGCCAAATTTTAGATCGTGAGGGAGGCTGGGACAGTGTCCAGGACTGGATGGATGTTCTTAGTGGAGGAGAAAAACAAAGGATGGCGGTATGTCTTTTATCTGTTAATTTCTATTGCACACATCTATACAATGCTTTTGCTGTTATCTTTGGATTATTTCATGCTTTCTAAACTACTAAGTTCGAAACTGCAATTTTTGGTGTTTTTTTCAATTGCTATCACTTATCATATCACACATAGCACATAGTTATACAGAAAAAACTGCCTTGAGAAATAATCAGAATAAATGTAAGCTAAAGGTACTGACTTTTATTTGCTGTTTCCATGTACCAGTTTAGTCTCTTTTTATCGAAGCCAAACACCTAACATTCACAATAAGGCAGAAACTGCACCTTGCATTTTTATTTTCCTGACAGATGTACTTTAATACTGTACTGGTATCAGCCTTAGCGAATTGAGCCTATGCAGTTGGTAATTTGCATATGTAAAAATAATATGTTAGAATGTCAGCAGAATTGAATCACAGTTATGTTTGGAGAGATGGAAATCTTCTTCCTTCAGTGTATTTACAAATGGTAGATTAGATCAGATTTTTTCTTTAGATCTCGCCCAGGTTTGTTTTACTCCTTGCTTCTTTTAATTTCAGATGGCTCGCTTATTCTACCACAAGCCTCAGTTTGCAATCTTGGACGAATGCACAAGTGCTGTTAGTGTTGATGTAGAAGGTTATATCTACAACCACTGTAGGAAGGTACGTGGAGAAAACATTGTGTATAATTTGAGCATTCCCAATACTTCCACACTGTGTTTGGGGCCCCAGACAGATAACCTTCTATAATTGATCACTGAATAGTATATTGGGTGGATAGCTTGACTTGCAAACTTCAGTAAGACAGCTTAAAACAATATCAGTCAGCAAATAAGTTTTCCCGCTGCCACCAGTCAAGTTAATCTCCAGTTAAGCTGGAGTTGGGAAGGATCGTTCAGGCATTAGTATATTATATTATTAAAGTTGTGGGAAAGTGTATTGATCTTGCTATAGGTTCCTTGCAATTTATGATAATACACTTAATTCTATAGTCATATTAGCAACTAAAGACAATCTTAATGTCATCCTTGTCACTTTGTTTTGCCACATTTTTTTTAATTTTCAAAACAACAACGAAAAAATGTTTTAGCAGTTATTTGGTCAAGAGTTTCTTTTTATTGGAGCATTAAAATTCAAGAACGCTGGCAGTATATTAATGTCCTGAATAAGCAATATGAATGTTCTAAAGTAGAGTATATACAAACTATTCAGTGTTAGAAGAATAAAATACAAGAATACATAAATATGCACGTGGACTTGCAAAAATATCTTTCCTGTGCAATTGAACTTTAACAATAGTCTGTCTGCAATAGGAATGCTATAAAAAATTACTGTAATTGCTGGTCTTGATTTACTTACAAGACCACACTCAGGGTTATTATTAGAAAAGCATTTAGGGATATTGATATATTGTGAATAGTAGTAAAGTCATTTCATTTGGTAAGACAGATGTGTGTTTCATATGCCCTACTTATAATACCACATTTGGGTTACCACTCTTTACATTGCAGTTTCCTTTGTATGTTCCAAAACTCTGCTAGAATAATTTCATGTGGACAAGGTAAATAAAAGTTTGAGTGTTATTTAGAACAAATAAGGCTTTTATTGCCACCCAGGATGAGTGGCCCCGCCTTTATGACTGAGTGGGCAGCTCACTTCCCTCCTAAAAACTGGCTGAGCTGTCAGTCTGTTCTTCCTAAGCCATGATAATCCTAGGTGCTTGTGCTAGTTGATCCAGGGCTTACCTGACCAGCCAGCAATAAAATAATTTATTGATGGCGATTGAAATTAACCTATAAATCACTACAGCCAAGGTGCGAGGAGGGGTCGTGGATGAGTGCAAACCTCACTACACATGCGCAAGATCAGCATTTTTTCCCTAATGAAGAAAAAGAAAAAGCTCCTTCTGTACATGCCCAAGATCGGGACCTGGAACTATATTTGTTAAAAAATGGTTAATATCACAAATGACACTCATCATCAAAATCATGCTGATCTTATGGGGCAGAAGGAAAAAAAAGTATTTGGAACAGAAACAGTTAAGGGGATTGGAATTTTTTTTATTTCTTGATGTATTTCCATGAGCAAAGATTTTGCTGCAACACGTTCTATTGTGGTTGATTAGTAGGTAGGGTAGGTTTGGTCTTGTTTTCTCCCTATATCCTATTCCATCCATTCCGGTCTTGCGGTCTTCACCATAAACTTTAGTCCAAACTACACACATTTTAAGTTTGCCACATTCCAGGTTTCCCAGTTCATTTCGAAAAAGGCTTAAAGTTTAAAAGAAATTTTTTCGCTGAAAGTGAAACTGCTTGCTTAATTTCTATAGTTTGACATACCCACAATGATCAGAATATCCATATGTAGTTTACACCTTAAAACTTTAATGGCAAATCAGTATGAATCTCTGTGGGGTTCATTTATCAATGCACAGTTAACACTATTATTCTGTTTGATCACAGCTTTCCAGCAGAATGGGCTTTTTTATTTGAATTTGTGACCACCAGATTTTAAATGGTGATCCACTATAAGTTTCCGGCTTTGATTGTTGTATATGAAATGGTGTACAATAGAGTTAAAAGATTTTTCTTTCAAGCGCCCTGTCCCAGTTTTACACTTATTGACACTTTTTAATGTGGCAATAAGCTGACGAAAAATGGTCATTAGAGCTCCTTATAAGTTTTAGTTTTGGAAAAATATATAACACTTTTATTTTATTGTGTCATAATATTTTCCTTTTGATTATCCTTCCCAGGTTGGAATATCTCTATTCACAGTGTCACACAGAAAGTCTCTGTGGAAACACCATGAGGTATAGTATCTTTGTTTATTCAACATTTTAAAGCCTTGGTCGGTGACAAGATAAATTATATTTTCTGGAATTGCTATCGTGCTATATTTCGATCATCACATTAGTGCTTAGAGGTGACGAAAGCAGATCAGAGTGTGTTACAATGACTTGCCAAAAAACTATCATCAGTCAGCCTTTATTCCTTTTATTCAAATTTGGGGCAACACAATAACATACAGTGTAAATATTATATCCCTGCTGGGGAAATTATTCCATAAATTGGAAGAAAATCTAATATATGAGTTGTCAACAGATAAAGTGGTAAAAGGGAAATGAAGACAAATGTTCTACTGACAACTGTCTAAGATAGCAATTCATATGAGACTTCCTTTCATTTCCTGTTGGTTTTCCAGGACAAAGTAAAGAGAGAAACTCCCCAGCAGCCCACAGACAGCAAAAACTCACCTAGTGAGAAGATTCACTTTCCTATTAAATGAAAAGCCTAAAAGTGTAACTTCATTTTTATCGGTTCTAGTTATTTCTCATTCAATCCAAATGAAATAAACTAAAACTGGGGATCTACTTTAATACCCAGTTATCATTTGTTTCACATCTGATCTGGAGCCTAGGGGATATTGTAAGCATGTGTTTACATGGGAACACATCTTTGTAGTATTTATTTCCTTCACATGTCATATGGCTATTGTGTTGTTAGGTGCTTTCCAGAGTACTTTTCCAGTACTCCCAGTTCATTTTAAGTGTTTTTAGCCCACTTACACATTTTAGGGTAAATTTAGGCAATTAGCAACTATCCATCTGTTTTTCTCATGTTATGCAAACATGAAAAAGAACAGACAAATCATTTCAGTTAGTGTCACTGGTGGAGGAGTTATACTTCCCATAACTTACTTTTCTCAATTGATAAAGAGCAAGGTCACACAAACATACACTGATCAATCAAAACATTAAAACAAGTGACAGGCAAAGTATCAAGTCAAACAAGTTATCTATCCTATTTTGGCCAAGTAAAGTCTTCTTTAGCTTTTATCTATAAAATAGAAGCATCGGCTTTAAAATAGGTTTGCCCTTTTAAAAGGATTTCTACTAAACTTCTATTCATGCTGAACATGATATAAGGACAGTTTTATGAACAAGCAAAAAAATATATATATAAATTGATATGCCGCTTTGCTCCCACAGTGTAATGTAGTTAGCCTGAAATTATGCTGTCATTCAATAAAGTTTCTGAGGGTGCACGCTAGATTCCTTGCTAGAAGCTAAAAATGTGGAATATTTATATTTTGTTAATATATTCCCCAATTTTTCAACAGGATGCAGATCAAACTAAAACTGGTTTCACATGGTTGCCATCAGATGCTATATATGCCATGGATTCCAGTAGCATTACTCCAAACCATTATTTATAATTCTGCCCAACAATACAAAGCTGCATGATAGTGTATAATAATTTTCCATGATCTAAAATAATTGGGGAGTCAGTCTGCTTTAGAGTCAGAAACATAATTTGTATTTGAAAGAGGGTAAGGGGCCAACCTTGTGTTGAAAATTCTTGGCTGTGTGGTCTCTGAGAGATGAAGGAAAGGGATAAGTACAACCCTCGCACAATAGGGCCTGCACAAAGCTGAAATTTCTCCTTGTATGAAGTTGTATGTATATTCATGGGCATACTATATATTTTTAAATCTCGGTTCCTACTTTTATGCATCAGTACTAACTTCCTTTTTTTGCAGTATTACCTCCACATGGATGGACGGGGAAATTACGAATTCAAGCCAATTACTGACGACACAGTGGAGTTTGGATCTTAGAGGGATGTTTATGGGCCTCCTCCAAATGAAACATAAATCAAGAAACACCAAGAAGATAGTTTTTTTTCTAATTAGCAGTTTGCCTAATCCTAAAAATCCAAGTCTAATGTGTAGAATCTTGACATCTGTGCATACATAATGTAATTCTTAACACTACTGTACTTAAGGGTACATACAAGTAGACCACCTCCAGGTTAAAGCCAGTGGATCTGATCCATATCGGTGGTTACATCTTTTAACTTTCTTGGCCAGGGACAGATTTTCCCATTTCCAAGGAGTGAAAGATTCATCCCTTGCTATCAGCTTTCCTTAACAATTAAGGGACAGTATGATTGGCCTGTATGTGCTTCCTTTTTAAGCATCGACTGCACTGTTGCCTGCAGCCATAGGCATTTAAAGATGGCAGTACAACTGATTTAGCATTCTTTTTTTATTATTTTAAATTAATCTCAGGTTATTTTTTTTTTGTTTTGGAATTTTGAATTAATGTTAAAATGAAACAGACAAGAAAATAATTATGTAATTTAACCAAATTTCTTAGTATTGTAACACCAAAATCAAGACTGGGGATTTACAAAACAGAAAAAATACATCAGAATATGTTCATTGCTTTGCAAATGTGAGCCTTGTTTAAATACCTGAGTTTTTCAGGACCACCATTCAAATACTTTAATCATGTATTCTTTTTATTATAGCTGAACTCCAGGCAAATAAGACTACATTTAATGCTGGTTTATAAAAATACGTTTATGTATTTTCAAAGCAACTAGTTTACATGTCTCTATTTGACTTAGTATTGGCCTCTTCCAATCCCCTGTACAGCAAAGCTCAGAATAAGAGAGGAAAGGGTCCCGTCCGGTTTGCTGCAGTGCTTATGTGCAAACATGCTGTTTGGAGGAGAGCAAAGAGATGGATGAATTCATCAGCCTCCTGCTTTTCTTTCATTGTCCAGTCACAGTTTGCAGATAGGGACAGGACCTAGTTCTATTTACCTAACTGCTGTAGTGTCACCTTAGGTCTCTGGGCTGGCTTTGCAAATCCTTTGACAAAGCTGTTTCAATATGTATTTCATCTATATTTAGCTATTTGCCTGGAGTTTAGTTTAATAAAACTGGGAGAAAAACTTGGTTGGTTGACAGCACTAATGTGTAGCTTTTTAACGTTGATATGAATTGGTTCTCCTCAAATCCTGAAACCTTTGCCAGTATAATGTGAAAGCAGGCAGGCTAAGGCCAGTTTTTATGCCACTAGGTACTTCTGTTAGCGTGTTGCTGCAGGTCTTCAGTTTTGTATGTAATTTTCAGATTTACACTTCCCACATGCAGATTTCAGTGTTCTTTTCAGATCCTTTCCATGAGATTTTATGATAACCTATTAACCTAAAAACTAGCTATTAATTGAAGGACTTTAATACTGAACAAGAAGGATCACTGTGTGGCATAGTAGACTATTTGTTGTAGATATGGGTTTAGGGTAACAGTTGGTTGGAAATGTTGGAATACTGTACATGAAGTATGCAATAAATGGGATCTGTGTAAATCCTCTTCCGGTGTCTCTGCCTGGTCCTTAACTTTCCTGTACTTTCACTCAAACTTCAGTGCAGGTACTTTTCTTTAGAGTGATAATTTACCTCCATGTGAGTTTTTTGTATAGCTATATTTTTCCCTTAGAATTTGTGTTTATATCCATAGGCCAATATAAACAATTAAATATAGTTAGATATACTTGTGCATGGGTGAAAAGATACCTTTTTGGAAGAGGTAAGTATTAATCATTTTTAAAAAACATGACTGTTTCTTTGGAACACATATTTACAGAACAACTCCCTGCATTTTTTTTTTTTTTTTAGAGAATGAATTGGTGACCAACCATTACCTCCTCTGACCTCTAAATCACTGTCCCCTTCACTGTAGTTTCCTCTAAAACCACACAATCAGTGACAGTGCACAGTATAGCAGAGCTATACTATTCACTGATCCACCTTCTCTCATTGGCCAATCGGAGTGCCTTGTATTCTATGAATAACCAGGGAGAGAAGAGAGTGTATAGACAAGGGTGTTCACTGAATGAGGAGCTGTTGCTAAGGATTGTCCCAGTGTTGTAGGTGCTTTTCAGCTGTACCGTGCATTGACACCAAGATTTCATTTTAGAGAAAGCTACATCACAGTGGACAGCAGTTTGAGTGAGCAATTTAATAATATCTTCTCTGACTTTTAAGCTTTTTGTACCTGGAGTGGTTCTTTCTAGGAATTTCTGGGAATTGGTAAATAATGTATATATCTTGCCAAAAACAATATTGTTTTGATGTGGACAACCCAGCATGAAAGAATTTTACACACTTTAACATTCTTCAACAAGACCCTACATGAATGTGTTTGCTGAGACCTTTCAGGTGTTAGTAGTTTACATTGTACAAATAAACACACATTTCTTAAACTAAGTTTAAAATATTTGCTAAATAAAAAAATACATATATTTTATTTTAGTATATGTATGTGTGTATGTATGTATGTGTGTACATATATAATTTCTGCTCTTGTGACAATTATTTATTTTAGATTATGCTTTATAGTAAATTGAGAGATATCACTTTGCTGGATGATAGATATCTGAGGGTGTGTGCTTTCTTACACCGTTTCTTGTATACACCCGTTAGCTGAAGACGAATCATTCTACTGAGTTTATTTTTGGGTGTACACCAACTCACTCATTCCTTCCTGTCCATTTTACACCTTATGGCTTTAAAATGAGCAAGATTTGTAAAAAGTTAGCACACTTTCCAAAGTTTCTACTTACTATTGGGGCTTTAGCTACAATATTTACAAGCAGCTGAAGCAACAAATCTCTCTGTATTTGGTAGTACTGTGTTAAAGACAACATTGCTTAGTACCATTTATGGTTATCAAGATTTTTCTCATATAGTGACTAGTTCCAAACCTGAAAGGTGCTGAGATGATCCAGAAACCCTGACCTTAGAAGAATGTATAACAAGGATCAAAATAAATACCCTAGGAGATCTCTACGTCTATAGGAATGCGAGACATTGATCAAAGAGTGTTTCTGAACTTCTGCTTCTTTGCAAATTGGATGTGGGAGTAATGTCTGCTTCATAGGTGTTTGAAGCATACTAAAAAAGGGTAATCTAGAATCCATGTACACTTACAACAGCCATACTGGCAAAAGAAATTGACTGGGTTTCTTTCTTTTCATTTTATTTTTAATGCAAAGGAGGAAAAAAAAAAAAAGTCTGTGTTAATGCTGACCTAAACTGAACATTTTCACTTTTTATTAAAGGGTAAACGACTTTTATTAAAGTGCAAAGCCTCCCGAGATACCTACGTCACGTATCCCGGGGGGCTCTTGGCTGCTCTTTCTGCACATGCCCTAATTTCGGACATGTGCAAAAGGAGCCCTTTCTTTAATGGAAGAAATAAATTCCCGATCTCAAAACAGCTCAGTGTGAGATCGGCGACCAGCGCTTTCTCTGCCGAAGATGGATACTGGGACGACGTGGGACCAAAACAAAGAAACTTCGATGGATCTGTGGCATTAAAGGTAAGTGTGTTTTTTTTTTTTTTTTTTTGGATATAGTTTCGCTGTAAGTGGATATTAGTTGTAATCTATGTGTACCTATATAGAGAGGTATATGACAAACAGCGCAGCAGTCATGACAAACAAGCAGCCAGTCATCTAGAAGCAAAAAACTATTAATGGTAACATTGGGATAGGTCAGTGTAAGGAGTGGGATAAATACACATTATATAAAAGTGTGCATATCCTTTAAAGAGTAGACTGTTCACTTTGCAAGTTGTTTACAGCAAAGCTTAGCAAACCTATAGTTCTCTGGTTACCCTTTGTTATGTATGAAAAGTTTTTCAATCAATAACACTGGGGAACACATTTTATGTTAAGTTAGATCTTACACGTTTGTTTTTTAATTAATTTTTGGGCAGTGAATCCAGAAATGACCCAAGTTTTTTTGCTATCACATCTAGTTTTTACAATACAGGGAAGCCTCCATTTTTTGTCAAAAAACATTAAAATTTTACATACAATGAAAAAATAATGAAATAACTTGAATGTACTGTTTTATTTAAATTTCTTTTGTTCATACAAAGAATTTATTGTTACTCTGACATTTTTTTTTTTTTTACAGTAAAACATTTGAAAATCGGGTAAGCATTCCATGACCTTCAAATCTTGGTGGAATCGTTCAATTTGCTCATCACTGACTGCACCAAGGTTTTCAGGGAAGTTAGAAAGATGGCTATGCAGAAAATGCACCTTGATGCTTATATTGCTACCAAGCATTTTGTAGCTCTCCAAGAGTTTCTGGACAATTTCTGTGTAACTATTTGCTCGTGTGTTTCTAAGAAAGTCCTTGACAATGGCCTTGAATGGATAACCAAGCATTCTTTTTGACTTCTGACATTGTCCTGATGTAATGTTCATCTTTGATGAGCTGCCGAATCTGTGGACCATCAAACACACTGGCTTTTATTTTTTCAAATGACAAGCTTCGAAATGCCAAAATTAGGAACTTGAAACAGTCTCCTTCAGTTGGCAAAGCTTTAACAAACAGCTTCATCAGACCCAGTTTCCTGTTCATACCATTTTAAGGTCAACACAGATGACCCAATTGTGTTGGTGATATTGCAACAACTCAATGACTATCTTTATGTCTGCACATTCCTCACAAAGAGAAACTGAATGGCCAATTGGGACTGACCCAAATATATTGCCATTGTGAAGGAGGACACACTTTAAGCTCCACTTTGAGCTATCGATGAGTAGTTCCCATCTGAATGAGCCACTGGGCGTATAGCCGATGGTAGACTAGGATACTCTATGTTGCATTTATTTTTCTTGTTATATCGTAAAGTTTTCACTATACAAAGGTAGCAAGCACTGAAATGATCTCCTGACTCCCGCCAAACCATAGGTATCCCAAATGGCATCTTATCACGTGTTCCCTTGGTCAACATCTGTAAGCCCTTTAGACACTGTTTGCACACTGTTGGCCCTTATGAAGGGCCTAAGACTTATCCTGATCACCAAGTTTAACTTTGAAATATGCCAAATAGGCTTGCTCTACAAATGTGCTGATGTTCGCCCTTTGACTGGGAATGGTGAAACTGCCACAGATATAAAAAAAAATGAATCAGGGTTGTTTAGGCACTTACGATGAGAAACAGCAAAGCCAGACATGATCTGAAAGAGAAAATGCCTGTGTAAGTAGAAAAATAAATTTTGCTTATTTAGTATGTAGAGCAGCGCACAACCTCTGACCACAATGTATTGTGTGTAAATGAATAGCCTATACAAATCCACGCTATAGTAATCGCATTATTATAAGTGGTAGAGAAAAAAAACTTGGGTTAGAAGAAAACTAACTGCACTTTTAGAATCGGCATACCTATTTTAGTGTAAATAAGCTTAAAAATTGAAATCAACAAAAAAACTGTTCAAAATTGTTCCCCAGTGTAATGATGGTCAAAAACATATATTTTACAACAGTCTAAAGACAGTTGCACTTTAAAAATAAACACTAATGGCTTAATTCACTCTGGCAGTGAGGCTTTGCGGTGCATTTATCACTTCATTACCCCAGGAAACACTGCCACTTGGGAAGATCCATGTACATGCATGTACTGTGGCAGCCCCATGTGGCCCGATTAAGCCTAAAGAGGGAGTAAACCCCAAAGTAAAAAAAAATTTCACTTACCTTCAATCCTGCACACCAGAAGATCGGTCAGGAGGGTTCTTCCATCGGGTCTCATGTTGTTGCAGCATCTGTCATTGGGCCAGCACGCTAAGAGAACAGGTGACGTGGATGTGAAAAAAACGTGCCGATCTCACTGCACATGCGTGAGATCGGCAATAGGGATGAGCAAGCAAATTTTTTAAATTCTGTCTCGCGGCGAATCGGGACGTTCTCCCTTACCAAACGAAGACGAGAACGGCCCTTATGAATTCGGCCGGCAAGAGCTCCGCTCCTCTGATTGCTGTTGCAGCCCTGTACTATGTGTTCCTGGATAGAGTTTAATAGATATAGGCCAGCCCTCATTCTGACGTGTAGTGCCTGGGGATCGGTCACTGACAGGAGGATTCCCACGGCTGTATTTATGAATGCAGTCGTGATAACCCTCCTTTAGTTATTTCCGATGGTTTCACGAAATTTCGCGAACCCATCTGTACTTCGAGGAAACTTTCGCAAAAATGCCAGAGGCATTCTCGCTCATCCCTAATTAGCAATTTTTTTCTCTTTTGGCGAAAGGGCTCCTTCTGCACATGCCCGAGATGCTCAGGCATGCACAGAAAGAGCAGCCAAGAGCCTCCTGGGATGCACGACGTAGGTTTAGAGGCTTTGCACACCCATTCTAGGCAATTGATAATTTTGGGTGCGGTGCTGCACTCTTTTTTTTTAAAACAAAAAAAAGGTTGTTGCACTTAAAAAAAAAACACAAACATAATTTTTACCCTGCATGAAAGGGTTGTCTCCCCCTTTATGTTAAGCGAAAATTCTGAGTTTAGGTACACTTTAAGCAGTTTTTGGAGGTAGTGTTTTATATTGATTTGTGCAGGACAGAGGTGCAGCAGAACTTCAGTTTTGGACAGAGCAGGAAGGATTAAAGTATCTGCTTTTCTTTTGTTTGCTCCCATTGGGCAGCTACCACTCATTTCCGGTGTGATCACTGAAACAAATAAGAGGAATTCTCCCCAATGGGGAAACAGACAACTGCACCATTTTCTTACTGTATTCAAATCTTATAGCTTTAATACACATCTGTACTGTACAGTCATGCTACTTCCTATACAAATGTGAGAAGAAAGTAACTATGTTATGTGAAGGAGATTTTTATTTATTTTACAGAACCCTGTAAGGAATAAGAGGTATGGAGAACAAAACATGCTATAGTTTGCAGTTTTAGTGCAGTGGTAACTGTTTTCCCAGTTATCTCTGGAGGACACAAATGTTGAAGCCGATAATGCACATTTTTCAATGTAACTAAATAGGGGAGTATGATGGTGTGAGCATTTCTGGGAACTGACTCAGGATTCCTATTTTGCTTTAATTGTTTTTAAGGCAGCTACAAAAATCTTCTTAAGGAAACCCTCTATCTTAAAAACTATCTGTATATTTAATTAACTTGTCATTTTTATTGGTATTATGTTGAGCCAGTGGGGGAAAGCTAAGCACCTAGAATTTACAACAAAAATTGGCATTTTTCATCTCCTGTATTTTATAGATTTACAGGAAGAATTCATAGATCTCATCATGTGTTGTTTTTCTTGCTTTTTGAAATCCATGAGGTGTAACACCTCTTTCTGATTGTTATTGTTGTATTACCAGTTAGATTTGAATTTTCATGATGTTCGGAATCTTATAGATGGCCATAAATTGATATTTTGATTCAAATTTTGAGTCTACAACAGGTATGTTTTGGAATTCCTCACCTGCATTAAAATGATGTAAGCCAATATCACCAGACTACTAAACCAATATTTAGACATGTTGGTTACTTTAAAGGGTCTGGAATATGCATTACAGCAATGGATGACGCCATTTCCCATCAAGTTTCAATTCAGCCTAGCAGTGGGGGTTCCTGTTTGTGTAGAAAATTAATAGACAGATATTTGTGATTACAGTTGCTTTTAAGAGAGCCCCATGGGCATAAACTTACAAAACAGGATAAGCCTTTATAATAAAGAAAGCTAGGGAGCAGCCGGAAATATTTTTGTCTTGGTAGGCTAGCAAAGGATATCTATTTGATTGAAACTGATACACTCCAAGTACTTAAAGTGAGTCTCCTAGTTCTGTTTAATCTCAAGGTTCCTTTTAAGGGTATTGAGACTGTGCTTCACTGCAATGGATCCTCTAGGGATTGCATATTACATAGCTCAACCCAGATTAGCCTTTGACCTTTGGTCACCAGTCTATCAAACAATGGAGGCTGCCAATCACCTATTTGTCTTCTTGATCTTCTAGCCCGCATCCCCTGACCATAAAATTTCATGCTCTTGATTATGCCGAAGTTCTGCTAAACCTAAGAGAACCACAAAGTCTGGCAGCAGAAGCTAAAGTAGGAGTTTAAGATATTTTACCCAATCCTGTATTTGCTTCAAAACCAATTTGTAAGAATAAAACAAATAATGTAAAAAAAAAAATCAAAATGTCCTACATGCATACTTGTTGCAAGTTATGTATTGAAGCTCAGATATCAGCATGAAATCTAGACAGGTGGCATTTTCAGAAGCACTGCTTGTACCTGCTCCAAAGAAGTCTTTGGGCTTTTTTGGACAGGTCCTGTTCTATGTATACAATGAGAAGGAGCCACGGCTGCCACGATCTCTGTAATTATGAATGTGTTGGGTGGGAAGGAGGATAATTGGTCAATGTTTGAAAGTACGGTTATCATTTCTACTGTAGACTTCAATGGTATTTAAAATTAAATTCAGGTTGCAGAGATTGAAACAGAGAGTCTTGGCAAATCGAACCTGGGCAGACTTACTCATCCCTAATGAAGTAGTGCTAAAGATAAAGGTAACCTATTAGCTTGTATAAAGTGACACACAGGACTTCCATTACCAAACTGAAGCTATTTGGTAGTTTAAAGGCTTCTGAAAAGCTTGGTGAAAGCTCTGCAAATGCTTTGTAAATGATTGCTGTACATATCTATGAACAAGGCTCTACACCTCTAATAAAACATCTTTCTTCTTTTATGAGCCAAACCAGAAGGGACACTGATGCATTTTATTTGATTCAGTTTGATGCTAGCATATTTCAGGAATTTTTCACCAGTTTACAGCAGAATTATAGCTAAAAATAAATGAGTTGCCTCCAGAAAGGTCCTGTATTACAGAAGGTATAGTCCATGTCCCTCCTGCATTAAAAAAACATAGCTGACGATCAGTTTTTTTAAACACACTCACCTGTCCCCGTTCTGTTGCGGGTGAAGCCATATTCTTCTTCTCCTCTTCTGTGCTTTCTCATATTTGACCAGCTTGATAAAATCATATTTTTCACACATTTGTTAATGACTTATTTGCAGTTGTTAGCAAGTTGTAATTTCTTCCTCCTTTTTAAAATGTTGTTCCTTCCATTCATTAGGCAACATTAACATGTCATCATAGCAATAGACATCCAAAGCTTACAAAACAAATGAAAATGTTAACAGGCAGCAATAAAATAAGCTCACATTTTAGGTATTTGTTACTGTTCATATTTTAATAGATAACAATGAAGCACATTTTTGTCCCTTTGTGATGCAAGCTATGATACAGGTGCAAGTGCAGGGTTGCCTATTCCTTGAGAGCCACACAAATCTAATGCTTTAATTAAATACTAAAAATATGTACAGACCCTGGCTCTCGAGGTCTGAATTTGGACAACCTTTAACTAGTGTATGCATGTTTTGCCTTTGCAGCACTAGGTCCTAAGTTCGAATCTTCTCCAGGACATACATCTAAAAGTGTTTGCGTAGATTTGCTCTGGGTACTCCAATTTCCTCCCACATCCCAAAAGCATGCAGTTACGTAATTGGTCTCCTCCAAATTGACCATGGACTGTGTAATGACATATGACTATGGTAGGGATATTAGATTGTGAGCTCCTTATGACTATGGACAGCACTGAGTAATATGTCTGTGCCATATAAATACCAAATAATATTAATAACGATGCAATCATGGACAAGAAAAACTGAGCATATAATAAATACAATAATGGGAGGCTTTTATAAGATACACATAGAATGATTAGTTTACACATCTGGAATTTTTTGTAAAGCTGAGCCTCACCTAGCCACCTTAAGGGCACAATAAGGCTTAAGGGACAAATACGTTTTGGAGAGAGGTGAAAAACTCAACTTTTAAACTAAAAGTTAAGTATTTCCTGTAATTTCAGCTGTCTCTATTTCCTTTCTGTGTAATGTATGTTAATCTGTCAGTTAATTCTGTAGGTATTCAGACATGGAATAACAAAGGATGCATGTTTATGCCATGATGTGAAGGGGCATTGGCCAGAAACCTATTCTATCTTTCTTGGAAAAGAAATGGAAAACTAATATTCTCAGTTAGCAGCAATAATTATTACACCAAATATCTCTTTTTGGGGAGTTTCTTGCATTTCCTATAGTCATGTTTTTATTTTCCAGACCATCTTGAGAATGTCCTGCTATCAGACAGACCCTAACATAAAAGGTATCTGGAGTAATTTGAACCAAACTAAATTAAAATGGATTTATAACCTAGTCGGGTACCGGAGAACAGCAGAATTGGTTGACAAATCTAATTAAATCATCCTGGTCTCCCAGCAGGAGAGGTGGATAGAGACTCATGTGGGTGGACATAGGAATTTCTAAACACTCCTGGGGGAGTACTGTGTGGAGTGAATTACTTTGGCGTATAAAGTTGTAGCATAAAAGTTAATTACAGATGTCAGAATGACATAGTTGATTGTCATTTCAGTAGCACTATGTCAGTGTTGTCACCCGATATAAGTGACATTAAATTAGTATTTCTGAGGGGCCCATCACGTTTGTTTTAATATACAAAGCTTTTACACAAATCTCACTATTTACAGTGATTGCATGTCAATACTCTATACATACACTTTAACCTACATTCTAACTCCTTTTCAGAATGCAGAAAATGGAACCTCTCTTATATTAACACTAAGTAGTGCATTCAATAGTCGTGTATCCGTGTTTATAGTGCAATGCAGTCTGACGAGTTTGGCCAACCTGATGCCTTCAATAAGTTATGGCTTTCACTAAAAATGCTAAAGAGCAGGTTTTTTTGTTTTTTATTGATTGTAATATTTTGTAATATGTCCTAAAAGTTTCTTGTGTGAAAAACCATAGTGTAGTAATAAAATAGAACCCTGTGAAACCAAAGATAAGAAGCCTATTGTACTCATACACCAGTATATTAGGGTAATTAAAAGATTGATAACTATGTTTAAAGTCTTACAGTTTGTGAAAACTAATACTATGACACTAAAATGATATGTGTATGTTGTTTTTTAAGCCCAAAAGGACCATTTCACCATTATTTGTTAAAATTATAACTTCCAAAAGTATTTTAATAGTGCTTTTCTACTTGGGGACTGGGCATTTGCCCCAATCTTCTAAAGGGCCCTAAATGACAGAATGGCAGGGTGTGCATTGAGCAGGAATGAGGTGTGACTTAACTAAAAAGACCAGGCCACTTTTACAAACAGGCCCAGTAGGTTCATCTCTTTGGGCACCTTTGTCTCTAGGCCACCTCCTTTGAGACTTTGCCTGATTTATAATTAAGATCTGACCTATAGCCAGGACATTAGGGGATCTGTGATGTCCCTTACATTTTTTTTTTGAGAATCTACATTTTCTTTTTCAGTTATCACATTTCAGCCTCTTGGGGATTAGGCACCATTGGTAATATAATCCTGGTAATGTTGCCTCTTTGGCAGTAACATTTGGTACTTCTACTGGTAGCAATTCTATTACCTATAGGACAGTTTTTTTGGAGTATGCATTGTGGAGGGAAGAGTCCTCTTGGACTATAAATCCAGCCCTGGAAAAGCCTAAAATAGCAGTATATGTAACACTTTTATTAATATTAGTCAGTATTTTTATAGTGCTGACATATTATGCAGCACTTTACAAAGTTCATAAGCATAGTCCTAACTGTTTCTCAAAGGGGCTCACAATCTAATGTCCCTACTATTGTTATATGTGACACAGACAGCAATTAAAACTTAGCAGAAAGTCTAACCCTGCCCTTCTTTCTCTATCTCTAAAATATGTGCCTTTAGATAGACTTTAATGTATGCTTATGTAGAAGTATACCAACCTATTATTCAGTTCCTAAGTACTCGATATCTAGTTTATGCCCTGAGTCATTTCATTGTGACTTATATACTGCATTCCTGTGTGTATTCAACTGTTTCTATTCTCAGCTAGAATTTGCTTGAACTAGGCAAAAGGCTCCAAGCTATGAAACACTAATCTTCACTAAAAGCTATGTAAACTGTTTAGCTTTAGTTTACCATTACTACAGCAATTTTACAGCACATGAAACGCAAGGCTTACCCCATGGTTTATTTTCACTATAAACAAGCGGGGGTGAACCAGGTCAGGGATTTTATTTCTTGGACGGCCTTATTGCCTCGGTCTCAAGCACACAAAAAGCAAGTTTGAGACAAGTTGTAAGTTTTAGCCTGAATTATTTCATCATGGAAAGAAGCTGATTGTGTGTACTAGATGCAGAATGTAGAACAAGTATGGCATGGTAATAAACAACTCATTCTGAGGATGATCAAATTTCATTACTCTTAGCGATATTTAATAGGAAATTATACTGATTTTTTATACTTTTCCTTTATTATTTTTTAAAAGGGTTTTTTTTTTAGTCTAGTAAATGTGAATATTGTGTAATATTATTTTGTCATTTTTATTCACCCAGCAGAGGGAGCTCTCAGCTGTTTTACATATTTTCTGGGACTACTTAGCCCCTTTGTTGAAAAAAGCCCATTGTCTACAGAGGTTGATATCTAAAGCTTAAATTCATAAAGGCAAGAAAACGATTCAAGAAAACAATTCTGTCTCCAATTTTGTGTGGGTACCTTCTGGGTGTGACTGTTTCTTCCCACAATTTAAAAACATTGCAGTAGGTCAATGGCTTCCTTCCGAATTGCCTCTAGTGTCCATATAAATGTGGGCATGTGGAATGTAAACATCAGATTATGATTTACTGTATATATTCTATATACAAAGGCCTAAATAAATAAAATGTACGTAGATTGTATAATTTAAAAAAAAATAAAAAAGTTTAATTTAAAGTCTACAAATCTGTTGCTTAGATGGTAAAATATGAGCTTTTTCCAATTCAATATTAAAGTATTCCCATAACTTGAAGATCACAATCAATCAATAAAGAATCAAATCAATAAGTATTATTAATAAAAATTAAGGAACTAACATGGAATCAGCTAAGACTAATATATGTATTTTTTAATATGTACTTACCTAAAGAAAAATATAATATATGTAGCCAATCTGTATAAAGCCTGTTGGAGAAAGGTCTGTAGGGAGAGTTCACTATTAATTTCTGAACACTAGAGGGCAGCAGAGTGGCTGCAATGCCAACCTCCTGCCTATTGGAATACTACACGACTGACATACTACATGATTGCTAGCATTGTGTATCATGGATGTAACTGTTCCCGTGTGTTGTTTGAACTCTCTGCAGCACAATAGGGTGGCTACATATGAAGATTTTCCAAACAAGACTTTCATTTTTAAAGTAACGAGAAAGGAATGTATGTTTTTGCTTTAGTGACATCTTTTTTTTATATTTGTCTGAGGTAACAGGGTTAACTTAAAACATAATTCATAGAATTGATTGATTAGTGAGGTGTGATAAATAATATAAGGCTGAATTTACATATTATTGGACCCTTTAACTATTCTACCAATGCCAATATGTCAGTGAAGAATCGTATTCATTAAGTATATCTAGTAATTGTTGGTCACATTCAACTAGCCTTGTTTTTGGTAATGTTTTGAAGACGTTTCACGGCCTATGCAAGCTCCTTCTTCAGATCTGAAGAACCGAAAAGAAGAACTTAAAAAGCAGTTTGAATGGGATGTGATAATGTGTTAGACATTACAAAAATAGGTTCAGCTAAATGTGACTAACTACTACTAAATATTCCAACAATGTAAAACTGTCTTGTTTTCTTATTTCATGTTATTGCTTGAATTACTCTTTATCAATAAGAAATGTTCATGCCTTACATGTAGGAAAATAATGGTGATAATGTTCTAAATATTAATGGGAATGGGAATAGCATTGGGAATTGGAAATAACAAATAGATTAAACCTGCTCTACTTGTTAAATATTTACTATAATCCAGTATTTCTGAACTTTTAACATGGGGAATCCTTAAAAAATAACTTCAGGTCTTAAGGAACCCCTGCTAAAATATTCATATTCACTGCTCACAGTATATTAGCATGGTAGTCAATAGAAAGAATGTCTCTTTCATTGCTGGCCAGTGGGAAGAATGTCACATTTACAGATAGCCAAAAAGATCATTGCTTTCAGTTCAACTGACCTGCTGTATCTAAGGCTAGGTACACACATGCAATTGTTATTGCCTGATAATTGGCTCAGGGCTGATATCGGACGAGAATCTTACGTATGTACAGCGCTGGTCGTCCTGGCAGATCCACGGACAATGTACGACAGACGATCGTAATAGAAGTACAAGGGAGAGAGCCCAGCAGGGTGCCGCTCCGTCGCTCTCCCCTCTCCATAGATCATTAATGCATCGTGCAGTTGTTAGTCGTTATTGCACATGTGTACATACCCTTAGTGTATCTCAACTGAAGAACAAAATGTAATCAATTCCTGATGTTTAGATATGGTGGCTGCATTAATTTTCTTTATAAGTTTCTGTCACTTGGAAAACTGTTTTGCATTCTCAGATTTTAAGCTCTTTTGGCCAGGGTCCTCTCCTCCTCCTTTGTCCCTCTCTGCGTCTATAAATAACAATATATGGGAGGAGAAAAAAAAAATAATTTTAAAAATATAATAAAAATAAAGCAAAGCTACAGCATTAATACACGGCAGCTTTAGGTGGCATGTTAACCAGACCATATGTGGTCCCAAAACATTGCATTTCAATGTACTGAATTTATTTGGTGTACTGAAGATATGCTGCATTTATGACTTCATATTTTACTCTTTTCTTTTTTTTATCTGTTCTTTAGAGGAATGCATTCTGTTATACCCTATTTATACTTGGCAGAGGCTTCGTACAGTAGAATATACGTGCCGTGACATTATATGTGATTCTTGGACAGTAATTAGTTATTGAGCTCTATTTATAAAATAGTAAATCTGGCACCTGGACTCGGACGATTCCCACTTTAAATAGAGCCCATTGTGTAATTTCTCTCCACATTAATAAATCTTTATATCATACCAATCCTATAGATCAGGGGTCCCCAACCCCGTTCGGCGTCCCACTAGTGGCCGTCTGACAGGTGGGCTGCGGCTCTGGCTGGTGCACTCCCCATCAATAAAAAATATCAACAAAATGTATTTGTAGCCATGCCATAAAAGTAATTTTTTATTTTTGGTTGGAATGTTCTTTAGTATTGTACCATGGTTTGAAATCACAGCATAAATATCATAGCATAATACTGACATTGGGAAATCCACATGCAAATATTTGAGGCTACTATAGGTCCTCCATGGCCAAACAATTGCATCTTATGATGACATGCAAGCTTGCTGTAGACATCTTACATAGGCTGAGGATGTTTTTTAGACTAGAAAAGAAATAAATGCCAAAAATCCAGAGACTCTCTTTTTAACACATAAAACACTGGAGGAGTGGAAAGAGTCAGATTTATAAATGCACTTAGCAGGCATTTTGTGAGAACTCTTAGGACTATCACTGATAAAAGCTACATAATGGAGCCAAAACAAACAGTAAAGCTGAAAACTGTGTGCAGGGGTTTTATATCCCTGTTAATTAATCAGAAAGAATTATTCAATGCCCAGTTTACAAAAGTAACACCAACTTTATAGTGTGGTGGGCTTAATCAGCTGTTAGCTTCTCTTTTATTATAACATTTCCAACAGAAATATCTCTCTGTTATCATCTCTGGTCTGCTACTAACCTCTGTGGACTGATAGGTCACTATCAGTCACTTGCAACCCCTATTTAATGTACAGTGCTGCGTAATTTGTTGGCGCTATATAAATACTGTTTACCTATAAAAACAAACCATGTTCCCTTAAGCTGCGTACACACTGCCAATTTTTGTCGTTGGAAAGGATCTTTCACGATCCTTTCCAACAACAAGGGAGTGCACGATGCATGAACGGTGCTGTACATACAGCACCGTTCATGCTCTATGGAGAGGGGAGGGGGAGAGCGACGGAGCGGCACCCTGCAGCGCGCTCTCCCCTTCACTTTCATTACGATCGGCTGTCGTCCATCGTCCGTGGATCCGGCAGGTCGGTCGTCCGGACGATGGACGACACCGACTGTACACACGGCAGATTTTCGGCCGATAATTGGCCGATGCCGATTATCGGGCGATAAAAATCTGACGTGTGTTCGTAGCTTTATGATGTTTTTCTACACGAGCGCACACATGGGACTATTTTTAGAAAAATCTGGCAATCTACAGTATGTTGGTTTGTGCAAGGAAACTTAAGAAGGAGGGGTCCAAAACTTCTTACCAGGTAAATGCAGGTAGGAAATATTATATTTTACTGTTGTATATTTAGCACCCAAAACACACATTATACAGAATAATAGAAGGGATATCCTAATTTAGCCATTCAATATCAAGACCAAGGGCAAAACCTAGGGGCCTATTATGTGCAGCAGAAATATTAAACAACATTTTCCTGCAGAACCTTTAAACCTGAACCTGAACTCAGAATTTTTACTTTACATAGTTACAGCTTGTCAAATGTATGTAAACTAATTTACATGTGCATTTGAATTTGCAATAGTTTGTTAAAGCTGACCTAAACTAAAATTTTTACTTTCCATAAAAGGGTAGACAACCCTTTTACATATTATTCTTTTTCCAGGACGGCGCAGGACCTGATCGAGGACTACTCCAGCCTCCAGACGAGGGATCTGTGGAATTAAAGTTAAGTGTGATTTTTCTTTATTTTCAGTTCAGTTCGGCTATAACTACATGGAAAGGTTTCTGTTGCATTACGTTTTATAGTAGATAACATGATAATATACAGGGTCATATCAAAAATACCTGAAAAGTATTGTTTGTTTAAGTGCAAAGAATGTGTTACTGTTGTTCAAACAGAACAGTCCCTAGACATTCCATAGTTATCTGTCCGTGGATATTCAGATTCCAAAGTTCAGCAATACTTTTATGTGAGTTACTGAAGTGACTTTACAACCCAGACTTTGTATTTGACTTCAGGGTTGCTTGAAACAATTGAACACATCAGAAGCATTCTTCATTTTACAGTGTTAATTGATCCCTTTTCATCAGTTGATCACGTTACACAGAATGATGTTGTTTAAAGTGTGTTATGGTGTGTTAAGGCAACACACCAGACCCACACACAGCATGTTGTTGTATTTTGTGTTAGCTATATGTAGTATAAGGCAATACAAGACCTTTGTGCAGCATACCGACTACATACATACAACATTGTACACTATAAGACCTTCCTGGTCTACATGTGAAAAATAATGTCCAATTATAACCAAATATCTCTTTTGTAGTCAATTGTTTTAAATATCTTCTTCTCTGGAAATGCATCTATTAGCTTTTTTGACCAATGAACTGTTTTCATTCTCTACTTTTTATGCACAGAAGTTTTATTTGAAATATAACAATGAAAGAAATGTTAACAGTATAGAACATATATTATAGATCATTTTTTAGGCAATATATGTATATATATCATCATCATTATACATCATTGGCCTTCTGTCATTTAACCCAGTGGTCCCCAACCTTTTGCAACTTGCAGACCACTAAATCTACGGACTCCGGACCAAGCATGTGCAGTTTGGAGTCCTGTGTCACTTAAAGGGGAAGAAACTTCCACCTGAGTGACATCATAATGCCCAAACCCACCCACTCTCCCATCACAGGTCTGAGCCTGAGCTGTGTCCAGAGACACAAGCGCCCACCTCCCCAAACCACACCGCGATCCATACGGGAGACGTGGTCTGCCGCTTTGGCCTGTGCACCCCCCAGTGGGGTCCTTCTCCTGACCCCACTGGGTGTCTGACAGGTGGGCCGCAGTCAGGGATTAAATTGTTAAAATCCGGGCACCAACTAAATTGTAAGAAATTGCAAAACATATAAAAAAAACATATAACACGATCAACAAAAAAATGTGCTTTCACCCATGAAAATAGAACATTATCAATAAAGTATATTGTAACATCATGTTTTTAAATTAAACTTACAACAAAGCATCTTAGGAGTAAGTGTCCAAGAATACCACAAGGCATAAAAGGTTAGTCCTGAAAAAAGGGGCAGAAACTAACCTGCAAACTCACAGAACATAAATAATTTGAATCCAGAGGATCCTCCTGATGGTATATTTTCCATATGATTTACAGAAAGTGATAATGTATCCTTTATCCCATCCCCAGTCCTAACTAGTACCACGGCTTGCTTTGCATACAAGACTTTGCCAGCACTCAATATCTACTCATTGTGCCAGCTCACATTTATAGAGGACCCTACAAGCCCCCAGGAGCCTGATTACCATGGTGACCATTCAGAGCCGGTTCCTGGTTCAGCGACCCTTTCTCTTTTAAAGAACAGAATTAAAGAGTGACAAGAAACCTACATTTTTATTGGTACAATCTCAAATTGTCTATGTCTTAATAGTACAATGTTACATAATTTAAGCCATATTGTAAAGTACTCCCAATCTGGAGCATTTAAAGATTTCTATGCTTTTTCTCTACCTGAAAGGATTTTTCCTTCGTTGTTGCTGTACCTGTACCTAATGGATCTGTGCAGTTTCTTTTTTTTGTATCGGTACCTACTCTTTTTCTTCTGGATCTTCTGGATCTCATGCTTTGCACCAGAGGAATGCAGCCTGATGGCTGGCCATGGCAGACTATATTTATCTATTGGCTGTTATGAACACAATACGTCTACACTGTTATGAGTTTATAATATTAGTTTTATTTTTTAATATTATACATTATTACTGCACTCGGTCATTGCACCCTGTTTATGCTCTCATGATTGGGACTATAAAACGTTTCTTGAACTCTTTCTCTCCATAACATAGGGGAAGGCGTATTTTAGTTTATGTAGGCTAAGAAAGCAGATAACATATATTTTTGAATTTCAGTTCAGTGCACAGAAAGTTATAGGAACACTTTATCAACTAATATGGTTTATGTAATTGCAAAAAGTTGTTGGCCTAGAAAAAAATGCATCTGCACTGGTAAACTGCAATATATTACATTTTTCTTTTACTTTTCTTTTATTGTTTCATTATTATGAAGTGCAGTATTCCAGGAAAATCTAGTCTCTTTAAATGCCTCGGGCACTGGAAATTTATTCAGAACAGCTGACTTTTCTGCTGTCCCTGACCTTGGTAACCCTGTATCAAGCAGAGCAAAAAAACGGAACTTGCAGCTGTTTGTGGCCAGGATCATCAAGTGTACATATCGTGGGAAGATACATCATTACATTCCTTATATAGGCAAGAATTGCAAGAATGTTGGTTTACTGGATGCGTAAAAACACATTTACTACTAAAGACTAATGTTATCAAATGGTATTGTCCTGAATTCATAAGTCAGTCCATCGTGACTTTGAGCACTAACATTGGTAGATCACAAGAGCTGACAGCTTGGAATAGACAAATTTCCTGTAAATATAATATTCTGATAGTTGCAAAATTGAGCCAGGTTTGCATGTGAGTCAATCAGAAATCTGTAGTCACAGCCATAAATGATAGCAAATAAATTTCCGTGAAATACAAGTCTTTGTGCAGCCTCAGTGGAGCATTTTATGGGCTTGATGGAGCTACTTTTTTGGAAAAGTATTTATGGTACTACAGTTTACAAGAATAATATAAGTAGACCGGGGCCTCGTGTTTGTTTTATAAAGAATCTTTTAACATTGCTGATAATAAAATTATGTTTCATTATATGTGGTAAGGCTTCATTCACATCATGCGTTCCATAGTCACCTGCTTTGCTGTCCTGTTTTAATTCAATTCCTTACATCAAATGGGGCAGTGCATAACAATTCATGCAGCAGTGAGTTTTAGAAATGAAATGCACTGCGTTGCACATAGTGAGAAAGTCAGACATTGCTTTATGTGCAGTCTGATGCTCCTGTATATTAGACACCAAGGACCTGATTCATTAAAGCTCTCCAAGACTAGAGAGGATACACTTTCATTAAGTTACTGCCAATGCACAGTACAGATTTGTATGTCCCGCGCTGTAACAGTGAGATCTGCAGCATTCATTCACTGATTCCCCATTTTCGAGTCTTGAAACCTTTTTCATCTGGTATCTTGGCAATGTTTCAGTTCTCACAATATACCTTCTATCTTTTGTAGCCTACTGTAATGTATTATGCATTGTATTCTTATGTAATAAAAGTCTCTTTACTTTTATTTGTTAGCCAAATTGTGATTTGCTTTATAAGAAAAAAGAGAAAGTTTTTTGTTTATATAATTTGTGCAACCCAAATATTAACTCCACAATGAAAACTTTAAAATCTGCTGTTTAAAATATCACATAAATGTGACTGTTATGTGCACTCTTTAGGTTAGGTTTCTCTCCTTGTCCTGTGTCATTGCTGTGTGTATACATATTGCCTGTGTGTATATATATATATATATATATATATATATATATATATTTGTGTGTGTGTTAGGTTACATATGAGATAGGGACTGTAGGTTTGTTCTTAAGTTGAAGTTGTATGTAAGTCGGAACAGTTACATTATTTTATTAAATGGAATTGGGAAAGATGTTTGTCTCAAAATAATATTAGGCAGCTTGGTGTCAGTTACTGTATAAAATCCAAAAACTTTATGGAGCCTAGACATCCATTAACTTCTGGAGAAAGCTGTGCCTTCATATACAAAAAGAAACAACTGCAGAGTTTGTCTTGTAATTAAAGAGTTACAAGATGCTGCAAAAGAGCTCAGTCTCAACTGTGTTTAGCAAAAGATTTCTTCTGCAAGTCATACAAACCCCCTATCAAGCCTCCATCTTGCACACGAACAATCAGGGAAGTGCCCCTCTCATATCTAGTAGTCCTCTGTATGGAGCAGGGAAGCCTTGTTCATACAATATCATATGTTTATATATATATATAAACATAAGGGTGTTCATAAAACCACTTAAGTTATCTGGGAAGGTATTGGATACATGGCTCACAGTTTCTTACATATACAGCTTAAGGTGAAGCTAGCATGTTTCTGCAGGTAAAGATACATCAATCTTCTTCATTTTTTTCCCTTTATTAACTATTACTGGGGTTGGTTTCATTGAAAATCCACACAGGTTGGGTGAGTTGGATTTCCAAACCTGTGGACTATGCTGGAATGTGTTTGACGCTAACCCTTCACCTTTGGTGTTCAGTTGTGTGCAAAATCCTTAAAGACACAGTGCATGTAAAAGATACTTATACCTATATGAACATAAGGTGAGTCATGTTTTTGTGTGATATGATGGCTGATAGGGATGGTTAACATGGAGCAGCAGATCAAACAGGTGGAGCAGATGAATATGCACCTGCAGGTTGCCACTACCAAGCAACAGGACAATAAAACTACACAGCAGAACACTAACAAGTTGCTGGTGGAAGCTACCCAGGTTACTGTTGGAAGCTACTGTGTATACTTCTGATGGAATCTCAAGGACCAGGATCCCACTGTGTGCAGACAGTAGTATGGGGCAGGCCTATAAATGCCAGTTGCCCCCTTGTCCACGAACCCATTGAGTGTGGACTGAGTTGATGCATATCCTTATTTGCCAAGCCAGGATGTGCAGCTGAATAGGGTGAGGAAAAACAGAGACAGATATGTGTGATAATGGTGGATACCTATGGGGTGAAGGCCCTACTGGACTCTGGTAGTCTGGTGACATTGGTATATTCCAGTCTAGCAGACCCCCCTTTTAGGAGTCATTTGTATCCATGGGGATACCAGAAACTATCCCATTGCAGTGCTAAACAGTGAGACCACTTGCTTTTCATGGGACCACAAAAAGATAAAGACTAGTGTATGGGACCATATTAGGGTGTGATTTTCCACTGTTCTAGGACTTCTGGAGAAACATTAGTGAGAAATGCAAGAAGCACATGTCTCAGGTGAGCCCACACCTGAGCCCTAGACCTTAATAGTCTATTGGAACAAGTAGTGTAACCCCACATGAGGGGAAAAGTTTTCTGCTAGATTTGGCCATATTCTGGGATAACTTTGGGACATATTAGTTTGAAGAACTCACTCTAAGCTCTTCCAGGGAGCAGGTAAAATTTACTAATGGGGTACCCCAAAAGTCAGAAGTTCATGTAATTCTCCTACACTTTGTCAAGGAGAATGAACTACTGTGCCGAGTTGTCCAGCTTGTCATTCCACAGACACACTGTATGTGGCACTTTCCCACCTCCGGTTTGTAGGAGCCCATTAGCACCCCTCCCTATGATAGAGGTACCTTTGGAAAATACTTCCATAAATCGAGTGGGACTGCTGGTCAAGTCAGCCAGTGGTCACCAGCATATTCTCATGGTATTCAGTTATGCCAAATGGTATCTGAAGGCAATGTATGGCAAAGATTGGGGTTGCCTGCTGCCTTATCCTATGTCTGCCATGCCTCCATGTGTTTTTTTCCTTTTGAGTTAATGTATGGCTGACATTTGCATGGCTTCTTGGACATTGCCAGAGAAACTTGTGAACCAAAGGCACCTCCTTACAGAAGTAGAAAAATAGAACATTACATAAGAGCAGGAAAGAATAGAGAAGGTTACGACCTTTTTAGGCCTACTTGCAAAAGGCCCAACGATCCTAAGATAACAGTAGTTATCATAGTTACTATTAAAATGGTACCCAAGAAGTAACCCTGTTATTTAATTGTCAAAGACCGAATTTTCTGTGGGCTGTATATACTCTTTTTTTTTTTTTTAAAAAAAAGCCCAGAAGGTTAATGCTTAATTTCAGTTTGAACAGATATTCAGGCCTTTATTATTAAACAGGATTTATATAGCGCCAACATATTACACAGCTCTGTACATTAATTCTATGAGCTCTAGAATGATGCTTTAATTTAAAGACTAGCACAGATACTTGTAGGTAGTACAAAAACAATGGTTGTGATGGGTGTCCATGACGTTGGTGGTTTTGTTAAGTTTGTGAAGCAATTAGACATCCTATTATATTTTAGCTGTCATAAAAATCATTACATTTAGTACCACAAACCTTTATATCCTTCCTCCCATTATTCATTTTTCCTATGCTTTCATTTCAAGCTCAACCTTGAACTCCTCAAAACTGTGTGTCAGATCACTTTAATACTTAGGATAGGTAAATTATTAACATTAATAACAAAAATTGTATTTTTTACCATTCACCTTTATTTCAACAATAAATCCTATGAAAAATAAGTTATCCTACATTTACAAACACATAAAAATATTACCCAATATTATAAAGACAAATATAATTCATATATTATATAAATAATCCCCTTGATTGTCACTGTATAAAAGTAATCATTGAATATGACAGTAAGAACAGTCAGCATCCACACAAACAAAATCCAGCAAAAATAAACATTATTCCTTAGTTAAGTGCGTTTTCTCAATATTTAAAAAAAAACATCTCTCAAACAAACAACATTCTTTAGTTCTAAATGATTCAAAGGCAGTAACATTCATATTAAGTATGGTGTGATATATTGCCATATTGTAGCAATGGAAATGGAAAATCGGATCTGCTTCTTGAAAGATACAATTATGTTCTTTAAATCTCCTTTGCAAAATTTACAAGTTTCTATGCCTTGGTTTATGTACCTGAGATAAATGTAATTTATTTGGGCTTGGTATAATTTATAATACATTTATAATATTATTCAGCTAAACATTCCAGTAATTAAGCAGTGCCTATTTTTTTGTTGTTTAATCGAAGTGTAAGCCCTACTTAGATTTTTTTATTCCTATGTTTACTGTGAATATTTCAAAGGCAAGATAAGTAGATTAATCAACGGAGGGCATTGGCATGAACATATTCACAAGCTAGATCTGTGGCAGTTAACTATGCCTATCCAGTGTCACCCCAATTGATCCCCAACCATTGGAATTAGTATGTGGCTCTTGAGTGAACAGATGCAGTTAAAGAATGGAGGTCCTTTCCGAGTCACATAGTTTGATGACATGATATATGCTTTTAAAAAAAGGAACAACCTTCCTAGTAATAAGTAGAAAGTTGTTTTTCACTAGTCTTTCCCATATGAAGCATTTTTCTGCTATATAATGATGAGTTCAGCTGAACTAACACCATACACTTACACAAGCTATGAATTTGTTGTTGCAATAGTAAATTTTTTTGATTGTGCACATACAATATTGTTTTGTTTAAATAAAAAGCAAGTGCAACCATGTTCACAGGGTCAGTCCACAAATATGTCTTTAGGCATTGCCCAGTAAGCAAAATCATCTACTGATTTTTCATCTATATGTTGGGGGTTACATAAGTATTTTCCCAATAAAGTTTTTAGCTCTTATTTTGCCCACTTTGTTGTTTTTGGTGCTCCCGTGGTGTTTTCTTTATAAAGCATAACCTACAAATTACAATTTGATATTGCAATTCCTGTTGGAACTAATAATGTTGCAAAATACACACTGAATGGAAAAATCATTTCACAATCAAATTGTAATTCGTTTGACCAGCCTAATACAAAGTTAATTTTGCATTTTTTGGAACTCCCACAGAGGTCTTAATACTGGAGTCCTTGAGACACAGAAAGTACAGTTAGGAGGTTTACCATGTATCTGCTAAAACAGTAAAGACTTTGGGTGGACTGATCCTTTAATAATACCTGCAAAAAGGCTGCCAACAAAAATCTCAGATTTCAAAACCTAGTGATAGTGTATTTTCCTACTGGTTGTCAGGAAACTCTAACCTGCTAAACGAGTAAAAATAATTTAAAATAAGAAAACCTGGAGCATTCCAGCTGCATGAACTTTGCTCTGGAGGCATGTAAATCTGCAATATATAAACATTCCTGCAGGCAGCTTTCCAGTAAATTAAGTAAAAAAATAATGAATAACAGGTCATATAGAACTGGCGTGTGTAGCAAACATAACAAATCTCAAATGTATTCAAGGCAATATTTTTAAGACCTTTACATAAAAAGAAAAGCCATTGCAACCATACAGAATTCAGAGTTCAATGCTAGGAAATGGTTGCTGAGGCTTAGAACTAATCATAGCAATATATTATACACCTATATTATTTAGAAACAGGCATTTATTGTACCACATTATTTCTGTACCGAACCCTTTCATCATATCATACTTTGTACCATTGGTAGTGTTTTCCGGTAGTGCTTTCAAGTCGCATTATATTATTTTTACAGGTATAATTACAATTCTAATTTGTAGAAAATTATTATAATATTGTGCTAGGCTTTCTAGTACTACATTTCTCAAATCCTTGAAGTCCATCTGAATATATACATATTACTATTATTCTTTATAAAAATAAGTTGTGTAGTGTTGAAACATATATCACAAAAGGAATGCATGATACTTTTCACAAATTAAAAACAAGAGTAGCCAAAATTGACTAGGAAAAAACAATAAAACCTAAATGTTTCATAGAAACTAGGATTGTCCTACACTACTCAGAGTCTTTCACCTCTGGAATAGTGGGTAGTGTGCAGTCACATTTAGCAGTAGTTATTGCAGACAATAATCTCAGAACTGGCATTTAGAAATCATGGAGTGGCTCTGTCTCCTTTGTCTTATTTTCTTTCTTCTTTCTACACACGCACAGGGTCACCAAAAGAATTATAATGACTATGACGAGGACCAGGGACGCAACTACAGCAACCAGAATAGTAAGATCGAGCTCTGTAAAGAGAACACAAAAACAAGGGTTAGGGTGTCAATGTTACAACATACTGGATCACATAAGCATGCATTAGGTATACTATATAGATATATGTATCCTTAAAGATACATATCATATGACATGAAACTTTTCCACCAAAGCTCTCTGTTAGTAGTTTAGGAGGCCACTACCCTGTAGCAGTTAAAAGTTTGTCTTAAAATAGTAGCAACTTTTACATTAGCTCATCCAGTTTCCCAAAAATCAATGATGTCAGGGATGAAAGAGGCTATAATAGTCAAGTGACTTACATCAAACAAATCTTGGTTCTGCACATAAAAAGTGTTCAGTTTCTGAATATTTGGCATCATGCCTTACTACATACATTATATACTAAATTGATTTTAAGCTCCTTCGGTTGGCTATTGGGCGGCCTACCTTACAGATTTAAAAAATGTTTTTGGGTATTAAAACATTTTAAATTGTATTGTTATGAATGCTGCTACATATCTTACTAGGTTTTTTTACTCTGTTCAAATGCAGATCACTTTTAGGTCATTTAGGATCCTAAGTAGCTTTTTACCACCTATTGTTATCTATATCTTGGAATTTGTCATCAGATCAACTGGTACCATACTGTAGACTTGTTGGCTAATGTTGTATATTGCAGATTACTGCAAATATATCACTGATTCAGTACGACTTTTATATACCTGCCTATAATCAGTCTAACCTTTCCATTTATGGGTTGTTCTGCAAAAGGTAGGTCCTACTGATAACCTATTAGATTATGAATGGTTGAAAAAAATTAATGTTCTTTTTAAAAAGGACCAAATGTGTTAGCCAATGTATTTCTTCCTATACTAATTATTTCTGCAAATCAGAATTTGGCCAGACACAAGGGGGTTTGATGCACTAAAGGAGGAGGTATAGCTAACTTTTAATTAAAGTTCACTTGAATAGGTGCACAGAGAGAAATTTTGTTCAGTTCGCTCAACCAAGTGAAAATGTTACTGTTAATTTCCCCAGAACATTATAGTTTCACCTTATTTACTCAGTAAATTAAAAACTCCTTTTGCTAAGAGAACATCTTCTTCTTCCGTACATCAACACTATTGTAGTATTAATCCATCTACCTGTTGCCAGGATCATGGGGATACATCTACATTTATTCTGAATTCTGTGTCTGTCATAGTTGACAATAACAGCTATTCAATGTTATCAACAATATACCTTCAATGTTTACTGCCTTATACAGTATGATTGTCATAAGCACATCAATTTAAAAAAAAATGCAAAAATTGCAAACTACATCACTTTAACCTCTAAAGCCAATGCAGGAACCGCTGAACTCTGGTCATTGCTGCTGTTAATGATTAGTAATGATCACCACTTTAACAAGTCTATTATTCAGAAAAAGTCACAACACATCAACCAGCAATGTGTTGGTAAAGGGAGACAGTGAAATAAGAAGCCCCAGTTTATGAGAACAGTGGCGAGTCTGTAAGTAAGTGCCTTTGTCTTATTGACCTGTTTTGCCGTGGGAAGGGACTGCAAAGCATTAATGAAAGCATTATGCAAGAGAACCCATTTCCCACATGTCTTATGAAGTCATTCTAGAGGAGTCAACTTACACAGAAGTACAAATATACAGTGGAGGCTGCAAAACCCCTGGCAGCTGTAAAGTAAAAGTATTTTCAGAGGCATGGTCTATAATATATACACCTACACATTGAACATATAGACATGATAAAACAGCTCAACAAAAAGAAACATTGACATTGTTTTGTAATAGAAACATTTCTAAAAAAAAAAGTTAATACGTGAATTGTCCATCATTACTGATCCATTTATTTATTCACATTACTGGGTATCACAATGTATTTTTTTTTTTCAGAACTTTGGTTATACCAATAACATTACGTTTCTTAAGTTTTTACCTTGTGATATAGTTAATGATGATTAAGGGGTTAAGGTTTTGAGGTTATAGGGGTTTTCCATCTGCACAAAATGTAGAATATAATTTTAAGCCTTCCCCTCATCTTTTTATTATTTTAACTGAGGTCACCCCTTATTACTCAAGCAAAATTATGAAAGGTTGCCTCCCATACCTATCTTTACTTCTTTTTACAACAGAATAACATTAAAGGGTATTTACACCCCAAAACAAACATAGTACTTTGTGAGCTACCATTTCTTGATGTGGTTTTTGCAACATTTACTCCTGGTGATCCTGCCAATAACACACTTCCTATATCTTTCTGTGTACACTTTGATTGTGTCTATACGGGCATTTATGGTTGTCACACCGGACAGACTTCTGACATTACATAGTGGGTTGATGGGATTAGTAGTGTATACAAGAAGGATATGGTTCTTTGTGCAATCCTTTAGGGACCAAGGAAATGACAAGGACACTGAAGTTCTGGCAAGAGTTTTTTTTTACCATCTATTGAAGTCACCACATCTAGGGACTGGCAACATACAATATAATACATTTTTGGTTTTAGGTGAAGATACACTTAGAGGCCTAAAGCATGCTACATTCATGAAGATGAAGTTACATTTATTTTGCTCTGTTTTCAGAAAATGAATACAAATGTAAAATGTTTTACAACCAGATCTTTTAAAAAGATATATTGCCCCTAAAAGAAAACAAAATGCTTGGAAGCAGGCAGTCTGATGTTGGAGTACCTACCACTGCCTACAGATGAGGTGCATTTTTCATCAGAGTCTTGGCTAGAACGCTCTGTTTTGCGAGAAGGAATGGTTGCACGCACAAAAAAGCAATAGCCCTCCCCTTTGGATGTGCTGATTACAATTTCATTGGTTGAAGAATATGCTTCTTTCTGCAGACAGCAAAAAAAAAAAAAAATAGAGTAAGTTCACAATATTTCTGAAACACAATTTGTACTAATTTTGTGAATGAGGTACAGTTAAAATAAAAAATAAATAAATAAATAAATATATATATATATATATATATGGGCACCTTCATCTGCCAATAAATATGTATTTCTTTCAATCCAGTCCCAAGACAAAGGCAAAGACAATATGGTGACCATAGATTTCTTTACTGCAGTCGTAGTGGACTGTGAAGAAGTCTGAGGAGCTTATCCTATGACTCTTTGCTCCTGTTCTAGTTACCAGGAGTTCAGGCTTTAGGTTTGGGCACCTTTGCACAGCACTAAGTTCCCTAGCCCTATTTCACTCATATGGAAATATGGAAACATTATTGTCCAAAAATAAAAAAAATAAAAATTACAGAGATGACAAAAACAGATCCTCAGGAATAGTTACCCTGCCTGTGCTGTCGGCCTTCCTGTAGAAAAGCGTGTACCGAAAATCTGTTCCAAATATGTCCCGAACAGTCTTAATGGTCTTATTTTCAAATCTGTAGGGTGATATGGGATCTTTAATAACAATTTTCAGTTGAGTGTGGCCTTCATTGAAGTCGTAACTTTCAAAAGATGGTCTTCCAATGATTGCTAAAAAAAAAGATCAGAAAAACACTTTATAATAAACAGAAATTATGGTAAGAAAAGACATTGTTTGTGGAGATGCATTCACAAACATATAATACTTCTTTATATTTCAGTGCATGGGAGTCCCTTCTAAATTCAAGGTGAGGTTTTAAACATCAGAGTATTTGATTTGTATTTGTGTCCATCCAGTTCTTTACAGCTCTGGTAGACACAAAGAACTGGATTTATCAAATCTCTCCAAGGCTGGAAAGGATACACTTTCATTAGTGAAGCTGGGTGATTCAGCAAACATGGAAAATATTTCTTCAAAGTCATTACCTATTTGCTAGCAAATGTTTTGAATCCTGGACCAGATCCATTCAAGATTTTGCACTGACTACACAATTGTATTAAATGGTGGTGTAATTATATCTGCTAGGCGTTCTTCTTTAAGGTGCGTATGTCCTTAGAGAATAATGCTGACGTCTACTGCCCATATCTTTTTAATAGAACATTAGTTACATGGTTGTCAGGATGACTACAGTCTTCAGTTCTTTCCAAGTGACTGACCTGGAAAAAGTAAGACAGGAATTCCAACACTTACAGAAAGTTTTCTTCAGAAAGTTTTGGGTCTGTGCCTTATTTTTATAATAGTCAGAGAATCAGGAAACCAGCTAATGTATCCATCTCTGTATGACTTCAGTGCTTTATAAATCACTGACCTGCAACAAGCATGCATATAACTTCTGTTTGCTGCAACTGCTTGCTAGATGTTTTTTTTCTGGTGGCGGAGAAGGGGTCAGGGAACAAAGCTGTGTTCACAATGTCTTGGTGTGATAATACTGTCAATGCATCCCACTGCAAGCATAACTGCACCTGATTCTTTTATGAGAGCTACAGCGCATTGTGGCTTGCTGCAGTATAGATATACTGCCTTACTGCTTTGGGGTGCCATCCAAGATAAATTGTGGGTTCCTTTAACAATAAATGTATTCCCCCTTACAAAGTACATACATTTGGATCTCATAAGTCTTTATTATTCAGTCAGTCCTAGTATTAGTAGAATGTAAGGAATGTTACATACTTTGTTCATAGGGTTTAAAGCTCGGGCCATCCGCATAGGGAAACTCTTCAGTAAGAATTTCATCCGAGCGAACTTCTGAAATAATTCGGACATCATAAGTGGCATTCACATCTTTTAGCAGATCTGTGACATCACATTCTGTTTTATTTATATAGTTACACTTCCTTTTCCAAATACCGTCAAATTGGCTGCAAGAAGAAAGCAAATGATATTTTACACATGTGTAATCAACAATTTAGTTATAACTGCACTATAGTTATATTTACAACTAGTGTTATATTACCTTCCCCCTATTCAGCAATAAATCTCTCACTAGATTTGCACTTTTCTGCTTGTTCAAAAGTACTCTGCACTCTCCAGTAATTCCTAAAGAGCTTCCAAACACAAGACCATACTTTAAAACTCCATGGGAATAAATGACCTCCCCAGGGAAGTCAGGAATGGCTGACAACACTGCTTGGGATTTCAGTTCAGCAGGCAGTGTGGTCAGCTTACTAGAGGAAGTTAGGTGCTCATTGGATTAATTGCAGGGCCACCAACTATTTCTTTGTTCTTGCAACATTTTATTATTAAACTGAATTATATATTATTTCATTAAAATTCAAATTGAATAGCCCATAGGTATAGGTAACCTTGGTTTTTATGTAGCTAAAATAATAAATAAACAGGTCTATTCTCAGTTGTAAAAAATAAAAATAAAAAATACAAGCAGACAATCTCTAGCTGGTTATATGATCATTGCCAAGGGAATTGATTTTAAAGTTTTGCTGGGGCAGCATTCCAGGTAGTAGGAAAAATAGTAGCTCTGTTTGATCAAATATTCTTTCCATTAGGAGAAACCACATAATTAATGATCACATGAGCCAACAGAGGGTATATGAATCATGTTTCTACTGAAAAAGCAAATCTTTTGGATTTAAATACCCTTCCCCCAGTCCCTTTTTATTTGCATAAATACTTTAACTGAAACGCCTTCACTGCCCAAATAGTAGCAGCTCCCAGATATGTTTCTTTACACTCCAAGCAAAGCAAATATTTCTGTGCATGCAGGAACAAGAAAAGCATTGCACCGGTCACACCTATGCCAATAGCCTTGTTATCAGCACATCTGTCTGTACATACATCATTAGAGAAAAAAATGTTCCATGGCCCGGCTCTGCAAAGAGCATTGCACAACATTTCTTAGAAATCACACAAATTTTTCTCCTTTTTTTTCCATCTGCAAGTTTTTTAAAAAAAAGAATCAATCATTAAGGTGTAATTAACTTTAATTGCACATTGAGGCACAATAAAGGTCGGATGATAAGATGAGTGAGCTGTTGTAATGTGTAATTTATTACAATGATCATAAAATAATCTTTGAAGGAATTTAGGTGGAGAGCCTATTCTGAACAGAGGCGAATCATTCAAATTCATGTTCTATTAAATCTTCCCAGGCACCTCCAAACTCTCAATGGACATAACAATTTATATTTAATTGACTTCCTTTGGAAGTGTGGGCTACAGGAAATAGCTTATTGTATGATTCATAGGAAATGCTGCAAGCTATATCTATAACATCACAGCTGTCAAATACATTGTACTAAAAAAGTGTAGCATAGATTTAAAGGCTTAGATCCTCTATCCTTTGGAACTTTTGAGACTTGACTTAGGAGTACTGCTTTAGCAAGCACTGGATCTCCTAATTTTCATATCGTGGAAGTTCATTAGAAGATGATCATAAGAAAAGCAGTACAAATGCCGCACAAATGCTCATCAAGTCATAAATAATCTTACATGGATGGACAAAATAATACAATTCCTTATAAAACATACATGTTTCAGGGTTTTAGTACTTGTATTGATCTGTTACACTGGTGGTTAGATGAGTGATTCTCCCAAAGGCTGTGTGTAGGAGCCATCCTCTTTAAAGCTACAAATTTTGGAAACCCTCTTGAAATGTGTTTGATCTTTTATTCTATTCTAAAGAGATTTCATTCAAATCCCCTCTGCACTCCATGGGGGCAACCACAAAATACGATGCACATGTTTCCATCATATGATTGTACTCACTGTACAATTTGGGAAGTACTGTTAGAAGGGTCACTAGGGTGTACAATTAATGCTTGGGGCCCAGTAATTCCTGATGGTGGCCCTACATGGCAGACAACAGAATCAGACTGCTGCAGTTGCACGATGTACAAAACTCTTGTACTTACTTTCTTATTTCAACTGTGTAGGTAAAATTGGTAGGTTTGCCATCCCACTCTAGAATCGTTTTAAAATTAGTAGATTTCCATGTTATGTTCTTTGCTGTAGGAAAGTTTATTTCTGTAAAAAAAAATATATATAGATAAGGTTTTTTAATGCAATAGAAACAAGCAAGGCAGATAGCTTGATATATAGAAGAACAAGGTAATCTCACAAAAGTAAAACAGCCATTGCAATAAAATTTAGAAGTCAGTTTCAGGCTTTGGGGTACCAGAATTGTAGCATGTTGCAGTTTAAATTGAATTCTAGGTCCAAGTAAACACATACAGTTGACATTCAAAAATCCAGCAACCTCCAAACCTGATAAGTGCCGGATATTTGAAAATTCTGGATTTTTAAAGGTTACACACTGGCCAGCCTTCCTCTTGCAGCACCGCGGACATCTGGCACAGTTCCTGGGAGCAGGCAGCAGGGTCCTCTCAACGTGTATTTAGTGTAGCAAGCAAAACAGCTTTTTCTGCAGAACAGTGCCATGAAAACATCAGTGGCCAAACAGTGTACTGCAGTCCCTGTAGTGAAAATGTGATCCGAAAATCATGCAGGAATCTGAAGGAACCAGATTTTTGATTGTCAACTATATAAATGAATAGTATATATGGAGACTCTTCTACCTGCACCGGGACTGTATGTG
The DNA here is from genome assembly GCF_032062135.1 of Pyxicephalus adspersus. Classification (NCBI taxonomy): domain Eukaryota; kingdom Metazoa; phylum Chordata; class Amphibia; order Anura; family Pyxicephalidae; genus Pyxicephalus; species Pyxicephalus adspersus. The sequence continues at coordinate 27,861,572 of NC_092865.1, read as the reverse complement.
TGTCTACAGCCTAAGCCTATATGAACTTGACCATACAAACTCTGTTGTATAACAAAGTACAGACATTTCTATATCTTACAGTGCAATAATGGTATTATTAATAAGTATGCTAAATATAATTACAGCATTAGTATTTAAAGTCTTTAGATGGTAACATATGAAATAATATTAGTAAATATGTCCATTGATATTTAAATAGGAACATATCAGTGCTATTGTGTAACATCCTAGTGTATGATATTCTTTCAGAAAGCTAGTTTAAAAAGCAGAAGGAAATGCTACGTCCAACTTCTATGTTGCTGGGTAAAGTACTATGAAATTAATATTACTTTTTTCTAGGTATAGGGTGCTTTTGTTCCCCCATTGCTTAATCTCCCATGACCATGTCTATAGCTGTATGGCCAGATTTACAGCAAAGTATTTACAGAGATTTATGTTCTACTTAAAAAGTAAGCCTAAAGTCCTTATTAGAAAAATATTTGCACAATTTGTGTTCTTAGGATAAACAACATTAAGTATAACAAATAAAAAATATTTTCTTTTTTTTTTATATGATGTAAATATATCCTCTGTGTATTCTGTAATAGTAAAATCTTCAACATAGAAGCAAATTGGAAACTTTTTTAACTTCACAACAGTGTATTGAAATCTGTGTACTAGTATTTACTGCATATGTCTTTTTATCTACATATTTGTATTTACATATAATCTTGATGCTGCTGGTGTTTGATTACTGGTTATTACAGGAGTAAGGAATAAGGAAACAATGAATAGAATCTGAAATTCTAAAATTTGCCAAAAACTGTTTCTTAAATTCAATGAAAAAACAGCAGCTTTGTGAGAACAAGGAATAATCATTGCATGGTACTTGTGCTGAGCTGTAAATGAATACTAGTTTTTGTTGGTTTATGGACAATTAGTGGATATTTGATAGGTGGTATAAGTAGTCATTGTGAAAGTAAACCTGTCCTAATCCTCAGCAATTCACAGTATACAAAGAAAGAAATGAAAATCAGGAGGTGACCTTCCATGAGAACTATAAACCAAAGCAATTTAAACTGAACACAAATCTGAAACCAAACAAAGTTGAACCCTTCTAGGGCTGGTCATTCACAAGTCTATTTTTCTGATTTAATCAAACAATCCATTCTTTTTATCAAATTGACCACAAGATCCCACCTACTAGATTGTAAGCTCTTCGGGGCAGGGTCCTCTCCTCCTCCTGTCTCACTGTCTGTATTAATTTGTCATTTGCAACCCCTGTATAATGTACAGCGCGGTGTAATATGTTGGCGCTATATAAATTCTGTTTAATAATAATAATAATAAAAATAAAGATGGCTTTGAGTTTTGTATTCTGATCTCACAGGTTTTTGGGACTTTTGTTCAGTTTTCTCTTTGACTGACCTGTGTATGGGGACCTTTCCTTGTATTTACTGCATTGTTGGACTGTGCATGGATTGTGGTGTATAGTAGCAAGAAATAAATGACTTCTAATTGATTTTATTGAAGTAGTTTCAGGAATCACTAGCATTATCATCCATGCATGGCAATCATATGAAGGGCCCTTTCATACCTACTTTAGTTGTAGAAATGCATGTTCCACAACTTGATTTATAGTACCATGGGCCCCCAAAGAAGTAAAAAAAAAAATCACTTCTTTTTTATTTTTTTGCAATGTGCTGTAAGGCATTTGCTTTCTGAAAATGCTTTGGGTTACCATTCAAAATATAGGCAAATGATGGTGCAAATAGGCCTTGATAGTTGGTTATGGAGAGGAGAAGGGTGTGTTTTGTCTTTCACCATTGATTTTTTAGGAAGTAGCGACTGTTCACAAAGCAATCAGTTCACTGAGTTTGGTAAAAAAAAAAGGTTGAAAAGGAGTTTAAATACCTAATCATTTGCAAGAGAACTTAGTTCTGTGCATGTGATTTGCTATTAAAGGCTGCACCTTGTTTACTAAGCTCAGTGAACATTAACCTTGTTCAGTGAACATATAACATCATAGCCTCATGTTGAATTGTATAGGCCTGTGACGGACTGAAAGGAGAAACAATTCTGTAACCGAAGGATATCATACAAACATATATTTCACTATTGAGTTTAGGATCACTCTGACCTTTGGACTATTGCATCATTGTATGTCTATAGTATATTCAGCCTTATTGGGCCCTTGTTCTCATACACAGGTGAAGACCAATAATCTGCCTATTACAGCTTTTTTAATATTGAACACAGAAAGTTCTTTAAATGGGCTTTGTGCCACAAATCTCCAAAAACATTGTCTCCCTTCTACATCTAGCACACATGTTATTTCAATTACAATTCCCATAGATCACAGTGAACTAAATCTGGCCATCCGGTTGGGAAAACTTTGATTGTTATACATGTTCCAGGCTACATACATGTGTTTAACATTAAAGGAACCCTAGTGTGTTCCTGCTCTGTATATAATGTTTCACAATACTCCTGTGATCTGCTGCAACACTTGACATGCCTCTCATAGCTTCCTGTACATTGATCTTAAGGTATGCAGCTGTAATTAACTCTCCATAACCTCTTCTATTTAAGTTCCTTGTGACCTCTGCCATTACAGGCATCATGTGCTACAACAGAGCTTTCTAATAATTTATATGCTCTGATGATAAGTGGCACATTGTTTCTATGCCACAATCCATATACATAATACTGGAGCAAATAACAATAGTAGATAACGCTAAAGAATAGTTTAAAACATCATTAGAAAGGTTCTAAGTAAAGGTAATGCCTTTAGCATTTATAGGCACATAAAGTATATAAATGTATAAAAACCACAGAACATTATATATATTGTATTTCTTTGCTGCACAGTTTAAAGTTTTATATTACATCCTCATTTAATACATTTATGAATGAAATTACAAAACCTCATTGACATCATTCATACCAGACCATGTTTCACATTAGAAATTATTACTTTTTATATATGGGTGGATATAATTAATATATATAATTAGAAGTGCTAGGCAACACAGCTTACACTCTAGGGTTGTTTTTACCATAATATCTCCATATGGGTCTATATGAGGGCAGGTTACATGGGTGTATGTAATTTAATAAATCACGCCTGGGGCTGGCATGATGAATGACATTATCTGACACCTTCTCATGGTGTTTAGTGAACATTTTAAAATGTTTCTGCACAGCTTATCACAATACAAACACAAAAATTGCAGACTTTATGATTGAGCCCCAGAGCTTCTTGTCATGTTTCAATCATACTTAACCTACGAAATATTAAACACAATAAGGATTATGTGTTTGGAAGAATTTTTAAATGTCCCTAGAAAAACTGTGCCAATATGAATTTACCATCCAGCAGATCTGCTACCATTTAAATCCCCCAGCAGTTCTGGGTTATACTTCTGTCCTATGAGCTTACTGTGCAGAATGATAATAAATAACTAATTTACAATATTATTATAGATATTTTATTTCCCATTCCAAAATCCAGCAACTATTTCATTATTGTTTTATAAAGCCCACAAGACCCAAATCACTCCATCCAAGCTTTTAAAAGACATAAAAAATTGTATTTTTATAACTCAGTGCTGTTACCACATATAAGGATATAATTCATAATTGCGTTTCCTTTTTTTTTATTTAACATGAGAATTCCTGGGTCTGGAAACAAACTATAACAATGTCAGAGGTGTCTGATCAGTAGCAGCAAGATTTGAATAAAAGGGGATTGAGCACCCCCGGCTGTATCATAGTTTGCCCCAACCCCCACAGTATTAGCAATAAATAAAGGGGTCCCTTAAGGATATCTAACACATTCCAGAGATTACTTTCAAGCATTTGCTGATATACAGAAATATTGATGTAGTATTGTAAATATATTGTAACATTGATCAGAGGAAGCACAGAGGTTGTATCAATGATCAGAGATGTTAGCAGTCTTACCTTGGGCTGGGGTCCCCTGCCAGCAGAAGACAGCACATAGTAGTATAAGAAAATGGAGGTAAAACATCCTGTGCATGAATCCAGCCATAGCCTGCTTGTATAATGTCAGTGTATAATCCCAGGAAGACTCAGGACAATGTGACCACTCTGCTATTCTCCTGAGAGCTGTTTGTGTGAACTGATGAAATGCTGGAGCCTCCCAGTATATATAGAGAAGCACAATGCAAGGACTAAGCACAGAATGTAGGTAAGAGGGAGGGGAAAGCCGACCTGACTCACCCCCTCTGCTATGGCGTGTCCTACACTTGGTGCACCCTAGAGGGCGCTATGTGCTCTTCTGTAACATTTAACATGTGGATTGCACTCCAATCCTGAAATATATCTTCTGATAACTCTCATCTGTCTCATGTTGGATCCAAGTTCCTCTAACTCTTCTTGAGTTGTATCACTTAATTACACCTCTATACAAAATACTATAAATAAAAAAAGGTTATTTTACAGTATTTTTATTATTATTATTATTATTAAACAGCATTTCTATAGCGCCAACATATTATGCAGCGCTGTACATTAAATAGGGGTTGTAAATGACTGACAGATACAGACAGTGACACAGAAGGAGAGGACCCTGCCCGGAAGAGCTTACAATCTAGGAGGTGGGGGAAGTAACACACAACAGGAGGGGGATATGTAGTGGTGCGAAGTAGTGACAGTTTCAAAAGACGGGTAGGCAAGTTTGAAAAAATGGGTTTTGAGTGTTCTTTTAAATGAGCAGAAAGTAGAAGCAAGCCATATTCATTTTATACAACCTCTAAATCAATCTATTTTGTCGTTATAAAAAAAACAGTTATATAAAAGCATGTCTGTGAAAATGTATTGTTTTTTATGGTTTACACAATTTTGATGTCGCATGGGCCTGACATTTACCGATATAAAAATTGTCCTCTTCCAAATCTCCAAAACTTTGGGTGTAAGTTAGAATATGAGACAAATATTTATATTTTTTAATTAGGAAAATTGTTTTTTTAAACATTGGTAGCTATAAGTATATAATGAATATACATATAATCTTACAACCTAAATTCTGTTCTGCTGGGGAACTTTTATATAAATATTTGTATAAACAAAAAAAATTTACAAAAAAAGTTATACTATGTGTAATGTAATAATTTAACCACTGTGATAGTGATTTATTGGTGATATACCTAATTTATTTTGCAGGCTTGAGTTCTTTTTATTATATTTTGAAAGAAGTAGGCACATTATTTATATATATATATATATATGTATATATGTATATAATTTTACGCCTAGGACTCTGACATTACCTCAAACATTCGCTGGGAATGTTCCGATAATATCTGTTTCCCTGTTTATAGAGCCCCTGCTCCTAATATTATGTTAGTCTTGGCCTGGATATAATTCAGTTTCTATAATCTGGGGGTCTTAAAATGTCATTCATTGTTTTTTCTTTTTCCACCCAATCACTCATTTTTAGTCTTTTTTATTGTTGTGTTTGTTTGCAAACTGTTCTTTGCCATTTTTTGCAACTGCTTGGGGCACATTTATAAAGCAGTGAATGTGGCATTAAACATTTGTTGCAGGTGAACCAGTGACTGTAATATAAAACACATGCACCAGGATGATTCACCTGCAGTAAATATTTAGAAGTTGTCACATCCACTAATTTTATAAAAAACATACCCCAGTGTTTTAAACAAATACATTAACAGAATCATAGGCAGAAGAAATTGAAGTTCAGTAAATACATTTTTTTAGTCTTGATTAATAGAGATTGTCAATATTTGCATGTGGTTGGCAAAAAAAGACAACTTTTATGTATCTCGATGACTATCTATTTTTTAATATTAATAGTCATTTGTTATATTTTCAGCTTTCATCACATTTAAGAGAAAATAGTGTTATAATAGAAAAATGTAAATTCTTTTCTCAAATGCGGATATTCCTCCAAACTCCAAATGCACCACACTTGAATATGTTCTGTGAATGTTACAGGTTTTGGTATGTTGACCTCCATGTCCCTAGAAGCCAGTTGGATTGTTCTTCACATATCAAGCCAAATTACACAATAATGTGTGTTAAAATGGATTAGGGTGTCCTTGTCAAACACGACCCCTTCCATTTATACATAATGCTCTATAAAGTCTCATTATTTAATAAAAAGCTCCAAGACCAATACCACTTTCCAGAGCCAGTTGCAAAACACCAGGAAACTTTCAAGCTGTCCGTATGGATGGAATTAACAACTAATACAGGGGGACATCTTCCTACTGGCAACCAATGCAAATAGCATTTATAAACTGAACATAGCAAGGTTTCCCCAATGCTTGAAAATTATTTTATGGCTTTTACAGGAGCAAAAAGGTTGGGAAAGGTTTCTTTAAATTGTCACTTTGCTGGGGTTGCTGACATCCCATCCACAATGGCTGCACCCAGTAGCAGACCTAAAGCATATAGATGTCTACACTAGAAAGGCTTTTACAGATTGATAAAGTCTGATCAACACCTTATATGTATGCCCCTTTAAAACATATTTATACGATCTTCCTAAATATGGTATGTATTATTCTATACTTGATATTTGTATGTTTTTTTAAAGTATCTTTAACATCTGTATCTGATCATATACCTTAAATCTCCTACATTTCTGATTGAAGGTGCTGTACTGTGGGAGGCTGCCAATGCTGATTTCCTTAATAATGGCCATTCAATGGCATAGAAAGGACAAATGACTATGCATGGCATAACTGCCGGGGAGTTAAGTATTTAGGTTAGTGATTTTTTACTGGACCATATTCCTACAATTTACTAAACTGCAAATGCTTCATTATAAAACCACACCTCTGTTTTTCATGTATTTCAACAGCTTATTGTTGACCCCACCCCAGTTACCCTCTTGGAAAAATCACAGGTATATGGCTTAAAGAATAACGTACAACCACAAAAAAAGCCCACAAAATAACTGATGTCTAATAAAAAAATAATTTCTAAATCATTACTCAAAAAGATTTAAAAGGAAATCCCAGTCATTTGAGTGGAACCCCATTTCACATACAGTAGATGTTGTAATAATTGGTGACAGATGTGTCCTCATTTGGCTTGTCATAGCTTCCAGTATCCACATCTAATCATACATATTTATATGTTAACTCCTTATCCTAAGTTCAGATGACTGGTGAGGTTGCAGTGCTCCTACCACTTCTTTATGTCCATGACCTGTGTCTGCGGTTGGACACAACATGTAGTATGTCACTTCCAGCTGGCCATACGGAATAAATGGGGTGGTAGTAAGTGGTTTAATACTACCTGTTATCAAATATTGAAACACTAATCCATTAGGAAAAGTGGTTGGGGCAGCCAAGTAACTGGCAATGTGCCAGCTGCTGGGAGCCACCCAAAAATGCCTGTTGTCACCACACGTCTGAACTTAGCCTTAAGTTCATGCTACACTTGCAGTGCCTACGGCATTTATGTATAGCTTCATTGGCTAGATCAGCAAGGCGTTGCTCATTCTCTGCTCAAAATGTTAAGAGTGTATGTCTACAGAAAGAGAACAATTCTCATACACCCAGCTAGCAAGGGAGTGACATACACAAGCCACTGAGTAAACCCCCAAAACAAAAAAAATCCCACTTGCCTTCAATCCCACAGAGCAGTCGATCTGTCGGGATGTTTCTTCCATCGGGTCCTGCGTCATCCCGGTATCCGTCTTTGGGCTGGTGCACCACCATCTTCTCCTCTTCTTCCGGGTTCTTCTTCCTACATCACCCGACACAGGTGCCAGATCAGGTGACGTACGTTTGGAAAAAAACTTGCCAATCTCACCGTGCTTAGGTGACATTGGCAATTTTTTTACCTTGAAATGAAATGACTCCTTCTGCGCATGCCCAAGATACTCGGGCATGCGCAGAAAGAGCAGCCAAGAGCCCTTGCCCTCCCATTCATTCTCGATCGAAGGGTACGGTGCTGAACCTTTTTTTTTGTTTGTTTTTAAAGCAAAGGGTGTTGCACTTAAAAAAAAAAACACAAACATCATTTTTACTTTAAATAAAAGGGTTGTCTACTGTTTTATGTAAAGTGAATATTCTGAGTTTAGGTATGCTTTATTGTCCTGTCCACCAAAACATTCCAGCCTGGCAAGTGACAGGATCATGAGTATGACAACGGCCCTATTGGCCAGACCTAACCCATGCTACAGGTGTATTTTTAAATGTAATAAAATAAATTATATAGTTTTCTACTTTGTGGCCTTTGGAAATTTTTTACTATAGTATAATCTAAGATAGCAGAGCTTTTTAAACAATCAGCCAAAGGTCAAGGGTTTTTAGATTTTTTGAATTTTTAAAAACGTTTCTATAGAGAAAATATAGGTGAAATATGCTTGGAATGTATTCACTTTATTTAATTCCTTATAAAATACATACATAGTGAATATACTGTAATTGAAAAAAAAACAATGTATTATCACTGTCATTGTGCATCATTGAACTAAGATTCGGAGTTTTAGGACCTTCTTAAATCATCAGGTAATAAATACATACCACAGGAACACCTAGTGTAACATATATGATAAATTGGCCATTCTCAACCAGGGTTCTTTTAGGGGTTGTTGTCAAATTGGCTAATTGATTTTCTGTTTAATGACTCCTGTATAGTTCTAGAGCCATCACTTGGTAGAGCCATCTGCATGACTCTAATGATGTTTTGAGTTGCATATAAAGAAGGTATTATAGCCATCACTCTAAGGGGGCATTCTTGACACTGGTCACCAATTTAGGAGGCATTTTCCTGATTGGGGCCCATTGTTGGCTACATCGGTAACTATCCAAAATTGTGTGCTTTCTTAGACTTGTAGCTAAAAGAAGCTCTACTGTTAGTGTGAGAAATCCATCATTGACATTTTAGAAAATGGAAGATGAAAACTTGAAGGTCGCCAACCAAAAAAATGTTGGTGGTCCGCGGCTCTGGTCGGTGAACCCTTGAGCAGGGTCAGGGGAAGGACCCCACTGGGGGGACTCACCGGCCAGAGCAACGGACCATGTCCCCCGTACAGTTCCCAGGCTTAGGGAGGTAGGGGGGCTGTATCCCTGGACACAGCCCGCCCACTCTATATAACATGGGTTTAAAAAGTTAAATAAATATTTTTTTTCTTGTGAAAAATTCTTTCTTGTGTCCCACAATATTGTTAACATTTTAACTTATTGTACATTTCCTAGAGTGATTCTCATACAAATCCTCTAACCCCGTGGAATTCCAATACAGAACATGATCTAAGAAAACACTGCACTCCGACATAAGACATTAATAAAACAATTGTCCTGTTTGGTTGAACCATCAACAGAAATAAATGTTATACATTTTGGAGATGTCTTTGTTTTGTTCGTTTTCTCTTCTTTAAACATTCATTTTTATATAAGTATGAGCTTTTCCATCTCTTCTACATGCATTTGTGAAAAGCAGCAAATGACTTTCTGCTTTCACATGAAATGTTTTTTTTTTTTTATAGATGGGACTGCTACTTTTTTGGATTGTTCTAACACATGCTTGGGCAGGTAATGGCTTTTGCCATGAGTGTTGGATTGTTCCAGATTGATATAATGAAGGAATCTAATGAAGATCCAGTATTTTTCCTTTTGTTGGTACAGCTGAACTCATTATTAGGGATGAGCTAGCGAATTTATAAATTCAGTCTCACGGCAAATTGGGCTCTTCTCGCTTACCAAACATGTAGGTGAGAATGGTCTTTGTAAATTCGGCCAGCGAGATTGAATTTTTGGGACCTGCAAGACCAATCAGGGAAGCGAAGGTGTCAGCTCCACTCCCCTGATTGCTGTTGCAGCCCTGTACTATCTGTTCCTGGATGGAGTTTTTCTATCCAGGAACACAGTGTGAGTCTCACGGCTGGCTGCTCATGAATGAATACAGCGTGAGAAAAATCCTCTGATTTTTCCTACGGCCGCGTTCATTCATAAACGCAAGCCCCATGACTCACTCTGAGAGGAGGAGCCTTCCTCAGCCAATCAGAGAGCACTGGAGTTTTTGAATGGAGGCACTTCTCCCCATTTACCCTCTAGTGCCTTAAAAAAAAAATTAATTGGTAGAACTGTTGTGTACTGTTTTCAAATTACCGAGGAACTGTTTTCTGCCCACTGAGCACAGATGAACCCACACTTTCCAGCACGGTAATAATATGATACATTTGTTACATTTTTCTTTTATGCACTGCGATTCGACCCACTGCAAAATTTAACAAATGTATCATAATATTACTGTGCTGGAAAGTTTGTTACAGAGTAGGAGATGCTTATATTACAATGTCAGCGGATTCCCCTGTGCTCAGCGGGCAGAAAACAGTTCCTTGGTAATTTGAAAACAGTACACAACAGTTCTACCAATTTATTTTTTATTTTTTGGCACTAGAGCTTAAATAGGGAGAAGTCCCTCCATTCAAAACCGCCAGTGCTCTCTGATTGGCTGAGGAAGGCTTCAGAGAGCACTGGAGGTTTTGAATGGGGAGACTTCCAGCCAACCAGAGAGCCTTCCCCAGCCATTCAAAGAGCACTAAAGGTTTTGAATAGGGAGACTTCTCCCCATTTAACCTCTAGTGCTGGGCATCTTCTCAATGATTGCAGCCGTGGCGATCCCCGGGGCACTAGAGGTTAATTAACCTCTAGTTCCCCGTGGATCACAAACAGGAATATTCCCAGGGCTGAATGCAGCTCTGTGAATGCTCCTGTTTTGATTTCCTCGATGTTCCGATGGTTTTGCGAAATCAGTTTGCCGTATTTGGCGGAACCATTGGAAGTTCGAGGAACTTTTTGCGAGACTGCCAGAGGCATTGCTACTCATTATAACATGAACACACTGCAATAGAAATGAACACAACAGGCAAAGTGTTGAACTTTATATAGATAAATAAACAGCCTATTACGTGTGTGTGTGTGTGTGTGTGTGTGTGTGTGTGTAGATATATAGACTCAGCTACAAGTTGGATACATATTCACACTTTCTGATGTGTGCAGAACAAACTCTAGTTCATTACCTTTGTAAAGGAAAATTACAACTTCTGTCCGGTTTTTATTGTGGTCTTGAACCCACTGGGGACATTTAAATCTAATAAAACTCATTAGTATTCCTATTGAGACATGCCTGGTGAACTAACAATTGCATGTGAATATTGATTTTGATGCAATATATTTTAGAGAGAACAGTGTTAACATAGGGAAAAGAATAATTTATTATTCTACAGAGCACACAATAATTGTTTTCCCACAGAAACACATCATTCTTATTGACAGATAATCGCTTGCCAACACCACCCTGTCTCTTCCTAAAGGAATGATTCAAAATGTGTTCCAACACGACTTATTCCAGCTAAGCAAAGTTCAGTGATGGGTCTTGTTTTAAAGTGCACAGATATTTAGGGAGAATGTGTAATGAAAAATAATAGACTGCCTTTGGAAGATCATATTCCATGCAGAACACTTTTATATTATAGTCTCTGCATACAAATCTTATCAATGCTTTGGTTTTCACCTTTTAACCTAAATAGATTTCAGTGTGTCAGCAGCCACATTCATGTAGGATCTTGTAGAAGAATGTTGATAAGCTATTTAGAATTCTCTCATGCCCGGTGCCCACATTAACACCACATTATCAAGGTAGGATCGGTTTCATTATTTTGTAGTGTCTTTTTCTTCTTCTGGAACTCTGTATTAGTAGCAGAGTTGAATCTGCAGATCAAGCAAAAAGTCTCCCAACTCCATATTACCAATATAAATATCTACCTGTATTTGTCCTAACGTAATGCCATCTAGAAGCAGCCGTATTTTAAGTTTAAGTTGTATCCATTTCAAAGGAAGAGCTTTGGAAGGAACATTTTGTTTTACTGATAATTTGTCTTGGTAGTGTTCTTGGTATGTTTACACTGCAATTAGAAGACAACCCTCTCTTTCCCAAACTGTAAAGAGACATTCTTAGGACAGGGATTTAAGTCTGACACAATTCAAGCCAACTTATCCTTCTTGTGAAAATGAGAATTAGTTTAATCCTTTTAGGTACTTGTTTTTTTTTTTAAATCAATCAACCAACCAACTGTAAATTCCTTTAAAAACTCCTCTCTTTCTCTTTTTGCTAAATACAAAAAGCAACAGTATTTGTCTTCCATTAGGTTTTAGTATTACAATTGTCTGACACAGGGTGAGGAGTATCAAGAAGTTGTCAATTTTCAGGTATGCGTAGTATTGTCTGCAAGTAGTGACATAATCTGAAATGTTGCTGTGCCTATGCTGTGTACAAAAGGAGTGTAGCCTCTTCTTTGTGGTCAGCTAGAACAAAACTGGTTTGGTCTGATACGTCAATTTATTAATCATTGTTAAACACTTTAACATGCAATCATAGAGAAAGTCACTGGAAAGGTGAATTTTTTCACTAACTATTTCAGATATTGTTCCACTCCACTCACCTTTTGCACTCCTCCACTCACCTTCACACACACACAAGAGCACAAATATGCAGTGTCCTAAAATACTTGTCTACTTTTACAGTAAAGCCCCATAAACTTCAAAGAAACATTTAGACAAGCTGTATAGATATCTATGGAGGTTTACTGCACCCCAACATTCCTTAAAATAAACAATATTCCTAGACTAAACACAATGAAATAGCAAACTGGTTACATTAAATATAAGTTGTATTTATGTTATGTTTAGTGTTTTGTTTGTTTATATTTTTAAAATGCTTGTTTGTTTTATTTCTCTGTCTTTACACTGTATATTTTGTATATATTTACATCCTTGCTTTACAAATTGCCATTCAGTTCAATAAAAAGATTTTCAAAGCTGCACTAATTTTTTATAGCTCCAATTCACATAGGAAAATATTTAAAAAGAAGCCAGGAGATAATAGTATGCAATATTATGCAATAATATATTCTTAAAAAGAAAATATAGTTAAATCCATTACATACATTTCCGTCAACATTGCAATTTGAAGCATAAAACTTTTTATGTTAGTACTTTTAAGTAATATATGGGAACTGTGCCAGAAACAGAACATTTTGTATTGGGCAGGGCTGTCCAAAGTAGGAGAATTTTTGAAGCATATAATAATTTAGGATATTAGGGATGTAAACACTGGTTTATCAGGATAAAGCTCTGATTTTAGGCTTAAGTTTATGTTCCACCAAGCCTGTTACTCATACAGAATAACCATCATGTGTAATGTTCAATGATATGCTTATATTTACAGTGGAGTACAAACTTCATTGACCCAGGATACCATTCTGAGGGGTAGTGATGGTCCGGTGACTGAGATATATATATATATATATATATATATATATATATATATATATATATATACTTAAACATAAAGCAGATCTTTGCTCTAGTTTCTGCCTCCTGCTATGGCTCATTAACACAGATGTCAGCAAAATACACACAGACCATGTTTGAAGTGCTCAGCAGATAATGTGAACGTACCAGGCAGGGATGGATTCTGTATGAGCTAGACAAATGTATTTTTCCCTGAGAAATGTATAGGCAAGATATTACCACTCCCATGCTTCAACAAGTGTTACTAGCTACGTGTTATATACAGATGAAATAAGATGTTATCAAACAGATTTGCTTGTGATGTAGACTTCAAAAGTGTTGGGTTTGCATTTTTTGTAGTAAAATCTATTATATAAAATCCAAGGGATAACCAGGTTTCTTTCTAGATTTTATGATATGGACACAATGAGCCTGATATAATAAAGGTCTCCATGGCTGGAGAAAATAGACTCACACGGGTGAACCTGGGTGATCCAGAAAGCCTAGGATGAATCTGGTCCAGGATTGAAAACATTTACCAACCTATAGCATTACGTTTAAGAAACTGTTGCAGGTTTGCTAAATCACCCAGGTTCACCTATGATAGTTTATTTTGTCTAGTCTTGAAGAGCTTTAATAACTTAGGCTCAATACTAGACTGTGCAAGAAAGCTACCAATGACTGTTCAGTATAGGTTATATAGGTTATATATCAAGTTTGACATGGGGGCTCTGTGTCTATGCATACTTTCCAAAAACTTTACATTTTAGGTACTGTAACTATTAATGGGTACCTAGATATACTTCAATTTCACAATATGTATATATAATATAAAAATTATGAAACAATATCTAAAAAAACCAAAACAGGTGGGAGGTAATCCTATTATTATTTAAGTTGTGGATACATTGTGGGGGTATTCTAAGTGATGTATGCTAAAATAAAAAAATCCATATGCAAATTAACATTGGGAGCAATTAGGGGCTTTTGATAATATGAATACATTAGTACAGCCATTCTCAACCTGTTTAGCCCTAAGGAACATTTAATCTCAAGGAACATCTACTAAAACCAACGAGGGGCTCAGGGAACCCCTGCTAAAACCAGTAATTGGGGGTCATTGGGGAAAATCCTCTTACATTAGTAGCTAGAATGTTCACCCTTAAAGTGGTGGCTATAATACCATACGTGCAGACTACTAAAAGGTCATTAGTGTCATGTAGCTTGATCTACCAAGTGGTGTTGGTCTCAGAATTATTTAGACAATGTCACAAAGGAGATCAGTCAACAGCAGTTCACAAAACCTGTAGCAACTTCTTGAGGAACCCTGGAGTTCTGCAGAACTCTGGTTGAGAATGGTTGCATTAATCAGTAGTATATAACATATGTGTTAATCTTTTGTGACTTTGACCAGACAATGGCCCCTGACACTGTTGTTTCTGGCTAGCCCTGTAATCCTCATTTCCGACATGACCCACAAAGTGCTCTGCATAAATGACATTGTTCTGTAGGGATTGTGAGCCCATATCTGCAAAGTCTAAAGTTCTGGCAACTTAGTTCTTGTTTGCTTTCTCTAAATGTTAATGGTTCCCCAGAGATTTAAATGTAGCCAATCATGTAAAAGAAAAACACATGAAATAACATAGCTCAGTATCTCGGTCTGCTGGATGTCATCAGCCAGCATGCTGCATGGGGAATTATATCATTTATACAAAGTTTATATCGCTGTTGGCTGAAGTTGTCCTTTCAGCACCATCGCCATTGAACCAAGCTGAAAGGGTAACTTCACTCTGAACTGCTGAACAAATCCCAAGACTGCCTGGTCTGCTTTCTAACAGCTGAGCCACAAGTCCCTGTTCACATTAGATGACTGCTCAGGAATCTATGTGGCCACTTTAGAGTTTATTTTTCTAAGAGTTTAAAATATTTTGTTATTGGATGTCTAGAGACAAAAGCATTTACAGCCCAGGGCACCTTTACGCTTTAATTTTTTTTGACACGGCACAAATAGTAAAAATAAGCCTTAGTGAGACTTTTACAGCAAACTATATACCAAGTCTTATTCTACTCAGTGAGAAAAAGTCAGGGTAAATTTTAAATTTTTATTCTTGATTTTGTTTTTCGTTTCTGGGAACAAGAGCTAAGTGACACCAGTGACAAAGGGAAGTCATTTAGGACTAGAAATTATATTATTTATTATGATATTATTTTTTTAGCCCCATTATTTTCTATGGCCCAGTGCAAAGTAAGACTTTTTACATTGATGCATAATACAGAGGTAGAAAACAGGATAAATGTCATAGTTGTTTTACAATATATAACAAAACATACAACAAAGAAACCATAAGCTAAATAAAAATTACATTGGGATATTTTTTCTAACTTATGTCTCAGGGACAGTAAGGTAAGGGAAATCACACATACAGTAAAGTAAAAAAATACCCTGGCAAACATTTTATTTTTTACCTGTTCTGCTCAAAACAAAAGGTAACCCCCCCAAAAAAAATGACTATATACATGCAAATTAAGGTACTTGTGGACATTCCATGATTGTCATGCCATCTCTATCAGACCAATATTGTTTGGATCAGGGGAGGTTTCTATGTTTTGTGTACTCCCAGTTTGTGCATGCCCACCCAACCCCATTGATGTCTGAGGAACAATCCATTGCTCCGAATGGAATTTCAAGGTAAATCTATTGTATACCAGAGTTAAGATCCAACCTGGGGGTGTGCATATATATGTGTATATATATATATATATATATATATATATATATATATATGTATAAGGTACTCCTGGGTTGTAACTCACATCTCACTACCATTGTTTGTTTGTGGGTACTTTGAGGGATATCTATAGCCAAACAGAATAATAATGGTATAATGCAACTTTCCTTAAACATGTGGTAGTTTTTTTTTCCTTAGGCTAAGGACATTTTTACCAAGTACAGAAAATGCCCAATCTTGCTGGAAATGCATTGTCCTTGTTATTTCCTGTGATTCTTCTAACAGCTAGGAAAATAAAGGAATCATTACAATCCTTTTTTGTATAAATAATAATTTCATCAATCCATCATGTAATAATGTGACAACCATTATCATCCTTATAGGTAAAAATGTAGAAAAAAAAGTGTAGACATGAAGGAGCAAGAAGTGTTACCAACAGAAATACCAGGAATAAATAGAATAAAAAAAGAAAATGAATGTGTGATAATTAAAGAGTAGAAATTTCTGTCTTGGCAAAGTGAAGCATGATTTGAAACAAAGTTGTGTTTATCTTGAATACCTAATCATTACCAAAGGATTAAGCTTGCAAATAATCAAATAATTAAAGAAAGCACAACTTCACCTGAGTCACTTGGCTAAAAAAAAAAAAAAAAAAAAAAGAGCAATGCACTTGGTGTGCTCCCTATTTATTTTAGTTAGAGTGAAATAGTAATTGTAGTAAACCACTGAACGCTCCTTCTAGTCTACTAATCCAGAAACTATATATATATATATATAAGTAGATATATAAAGGTAAGAAAAACAAATGTAAAAGCTGCCCACACAAACTACATGAGGTTAATTACAGCAGCGTTGTTTAGTTGCTTAATAGGACAACATTCATGACACTTCTGCATTTTGTATATCATGTTACAAAACAACCCTACATGAATCCTTTTATATTTGTATCACACGGTGCACAGTACAGCATATATAATAGGGATATTTCTTTTATATAAGAGCATCTGCGAGCAAGATAATATCTGTGCATAGAAATCTGGTTTAACAATGATGCTTAGAACATTGTAGAGAAGGTAGCTAAGTCTGTAGGCGTAATGGAATAATTACGTAAGAAAGGTAGACTAGACTTCTGGGTCAGATCTTTACTACAAATGTCCCTTGAGGGAGATACATTTACAATGTACAACCTGAAATGGAAATTATTTCACTCTGCATTGAGGACAGAAAGACATTCCTTGGTAGCAGTGGAAAAAAATGTTTCACAGAAAAGAAATGGGATCCTTTCAGTGCACTTGGATTGTGGAAGTTATGTGGCATACAAAGCAGTTTATTTATAGATAGTAAAGGGATCATGAGCTGATGGATACAGCTTTATGTGTTTAGTGTGTGTATGTATGTATGTGTAAAAAAAAAATATATATGTATGTGTGTATAGATATATATAGAGATATACTGTGGTTTTCACTTTTTGCAATTTTATGTTGCAGCCTGATGCTACAATCGTTTACATTTTTTTTGAAGTTTAGCTCAGGTGCCTCCCAATTCTCTTGATTGCTGCTGAGATGTTTGTGCACCTTGATTGGAGTCCACCTGTGGTAAATGAATTTGATTGGACATGATTTGGAAGGGTGCACATCTCTTTATAGGCCTCATAGCTGACAATGCATATAATAGCACACACGAAGCCCTGAGCTCAATGGAACTGCTTATAGATCTGCAAAGCTGGTTGCTTGGTCAAATTGAACAATTTAGGGAGAAGGGCCTTAGTGGGAGACTTGACCAAGAACCCAATGATCACTCTGACTGAGCTCCAGGGATCCTCTGTGGAGATTGGAATAAGGAAAACTATACTGCAGCTCTTTACCAATCTGGGCTTCATGGCAGAGTGGTTAAACAGAAGCATTTCCTTGGTTCAAAACGCATGAAAGACTGCTTGGAGTTTGCAAAACGCACCCTAAGGACTCTGTGAAGAACAAAGTTCTCTGGTCTTATGAAACCAAGATTTAAATGTTTTTTCTCAATTAAATGTTTTGACTGAAGGAAACCAGGTACCGCTCATCACCTGTCCAGTACCATCCCAGGGAAGCATGGTGGCATCATGCTGGGGGGGGGGGTTTCAGCAGTAGGGACTAAGAGATCTAGGTGGGTTGAGGGAAAGCTGAATGGAGCAAAGTACAGAGATATCTTCAATGAAAAGTACAAAAAAAAGGAAAAGGAACACTGTTCCACAGTGCTTAGGACCTCAAACAGGGCCAAAGGTTCACCTTCCAACATGACAATGGAAAGCACACAGTGGGGACAACACTGATGTGGCTTAGGGACAACTCTGTGAATATCCTAGCATGGCCCAGCCAGAGCCTTGTATTTAACCCTATCCAACATCTCTGGAAAATGACTGCTCACTGACAGTCCTCATCCAACTGACTGAGCCTTAGAGGATGTGCACAGAATAGCTGAAAATTCAGGTTGCCAAAGCTTGTTGCATCATACCCGAAAAGACTCTGGGCTGTAAGTACTAAGTAAAAGGTCTGAATACTTATGTAAATGTGATATTTCAGTTTTTTTTTTTTTTTACTAAAGTGTTTAAAGTTCTTTTTTCACTTTGTCATTATGGGGTACTGAGTGTAGGTTAAGGAGAAAAAAAAAAGCATAGGTTGTAGCATCAGGTTGCAACGTAACAAAGTAAAGTATGAATACTTTGTGAAACCACTGTATATGATCTATATAACATAGGGAGTGGAGTGCATTTTTTGAATTTCATGTTGGAATTTGTTCTTTTGTTTTTTTAAGTAATCTTTGTCAAGCATAACTAATTTTTACCAGCTGTGTGTCTAATCAATTGCAATTTGTAAAAGATTGCAGATCTACAGTTTATATCAAGTGTAACCTGCTTATAAAGTCTGTGATATTTGCTAACCCCTTTGTGTGGGAAACGAGTCAGTATATATTATGTTTAGTAGAATAATCCTTCTTAGTTTACTTAGTGGGTAGAACTCCATGTACAATTGGCTTCTCTTTGTAATCTGTATAACAGATTACAAAGTTTTTATAATGGTTATATGCTTGTTTGAGCTTGGTGGGTAAATACTGACTTATGTATTTATACCACAGGCACCTTGATGTTGTCTTTGTTCTCCCTCGGTATGTCTTTGTTTTCTCAGTATATTTATACTGTATACAGCAGAGTACTAAATTAATAATCTGCCAATCTACATAGCTCCCAGCTATTTGCATTTTATAGGCAATATCTTTCTTTTGCAGCCTAATACATGGCTCCGATTCTGCTTTATTATAGTTATATAGTAAATTTGTTTTAGTGTTTTATCTATTAGACAGATCAACAGCTAGGACAAATGAGGAAGATAGAGGAAAAAAGGAACAGCAATCCCACACAAGGAACCATTTTTAGATCTGTCAGATACCTCTGTTTCTGTACCCCTTGTAGTTTCCGTTTTGGCTTGTTGTTTATAAAAAGGTGTAAAGGTTGGTGCAAAGAGTACACTGCACAAAGGTTCATTATGGTCCTTGTAAAAAAAATGCATGCTTTTTGGCTGCATTTATTGCTCTTTTGCTCAGACTTTGGTAGGTATGCATCTAAAGTAATACAAAACCCCTCTCCTTTTAGATGGTGGCCATCTCTGTCTTACCCTTTTACCACCACATTGACACTCTTTGCCACCACAACTTACATGGAAACCAAAGAAAGAACCTGTTGCTAACACCTCCTGGTAAATGTTCTTTTACATTAAAGTAAACCTTTTTAAGTTCTATGTTTTCAATTAATGTTGCCAAAGAATGTAGCACTCATCACTGTGACGTATCCCTGTCACTAATAATCTTTACTTTAGTCATGCTCTTGTTGGAGAACTGGGTGAATAAAACTACTTTGTAAAGAAAAAATATTACTCATACCAATATAACTGATTGGGTTGTTTAATTAAGCCATTTAACTACATTTTGACTTGAGTGTGAGGGATAGAATTTCTTTGCAGGAGGAAGAAGTCCTTACTCTTTGTTTAAATAAAACGTTTTAACTCCGTTCCAACCTTATCTTATGCAGCTATGTCCTGTTTCTGTTCTACAAATGCAAAGTTAATTTTCCTCTTCAATTCCCCACTGCAGGCACCTTGAGTTCTGCAGATTTTAAAGCTAGCCACTGCCATATTGGTCAGCGTGACACACATGACCACCCATAATGGCCTGACTGCCATAACCACATCCATAGGTCCTTTGGGCTACATGGTATGTCATCATCTAGGTGACCTCTGTGTCGAGGTGGAATACCTGCATATGTACTAGGCAGCAAGGTGGCTTAAGAGTTAGTGCTCCGGTCTTTGCAGCGCTGGGTTCCAGGTTCGAATCTCGGCCAGGACACTATCTGCATGGAGTTTGCAGGTTCTCCCTGTGTCTGCGTGGGTTTCCTCCCACATCCCAAAAAACTGCAGTGAGGTTATTGACTTCCCCCCAAAAAAATGACCTTGGACTACATTGATGACGTTTAGGGACGGTTAAACTCCTTTGAGGGACAGTTAGTGACACAACTATGGACTTTCTACAGCACTACAGTGTAATATGATGGTGCTATATAATAATATGTAAGTCTCCAAGTAATGCCAACCTATTCACAAACCAATAACTGGAACAGTTGCTCAGTGGCTGTGTAATATGTTGGTGTTGGTGCAGTATAAACACAAGGTAATATGAATAATAGGGGTGGAATGTATGCCAAAGTATTGCTCAGTACAGTAGTTTATCTTTGAATTGATTGTAAATGATCATTTTGATAGACAGTAGATAAGAAGAAGCTGCTGTTGAGCACTCTGCTCTGTTCTATTATGAGGGGAGGTAGAGTGGAAGACAATAGAAGTTGTTTACGGTTTTCTGTTGGGGAAGTTGTTCGGTTTTCTGATAATCTCGCCAGTAACTCGCTTCCTGTGACAACCCTCACTAACTGTACTTTATTTATGGACCAGAAGCTTTGGGCACCAGAAGCATGGGACCAGCTGTGTGTCCACCATGAACAGCTAACCCTCTCCTTATCTCCATAACATATGTGGAGGGGTAAGAGTTCCAGTGCTTTCATTGTAAATCATGGAATTTGGTGAATTGTTGACCTTGCACAGTGCATACTTAGGTACTGTGACAGCTGATATGCACATGTTTGCATATGTTTGTCGGAACAGTGATTCATCAAATAGAAAGTTATGATCAGAAACACTCCAGCACGTTTTCAAAGACATTTCTTATTTAGATCCAGACTCATTTTTGCCCAGATTAGCGTTATCAATACTACACACTCTTTAAAATGTGTTACGTGAGAAATGGTTAATGATTAATAAACAATATTTTATCCTGAAAAACATCCTAAATACCTGGCTGTATAAAAAAGCATAGCCTAACAAATAGATGTTGTAATTCGGGAACTTATATTGTAAAATGAACCTGTTTGATTAGCTAAATGTACAATAAAGGGGATAAAATGTTTATCTTGCAATTACCTAGAGGTTCAAGAGTTTCTCTTTTCAAATAAATAACCAATTGTACTTTAGACATAGGTGTGTTCTCTAGACTAGTGACTCACCTACCTGAACTCGGTTGGGAAAGGGGAAATATTTATTTAAATGGAAACAGTCCAGATTTATTTCCAACATTTATTCATCAATGTTTCAGTTGACTTTAGCCGTCACAATACCAGCACATCAAATATCCTGTATATTATAAAGAGAGAGGGTGGGATAATTGCGCCAAAATAGTTTTCCAAACTCCCCTTCTTCTGTACTACTCCCCATTTCTTACCCCTCGTTTAAGTTCTTATACTACCTGGCATCTTCTCTTCCACTTAACTGCCATCCTTGGTCTTGTAATCTCACCCACAGTGGACTACCGGAAGTCTCCGGAAGGTTGACCTCGAACGTTGTGTCTTCAACCCTGAATGGACTGACAAATTATTATTCGTCTAACAAGGGAACAAAGCCCTGTGTTTAGTGTGCAATGACACCAATAGCACTTTCAAGCAGTCGAATTTCAAGAGGCATTTCGAAGCCAAGCACGCATACAGAGACTACACCGCGGAAGACTGAGGTTGCTTGCTTGCAGTCACGGTTTGAAAAAAACTTCTGACCTAATGTGGCTTCTTTACCTCCCTAAATGGCCTAGTAGTAGCCAAAAAGTTTGCTGACCCCTGCCCTAAAACCCACAATGCTACCCATAGCATACTTACTACTTCAGTTTCCACTTTCACTGCATTCGAAGTCTACTCTGTTCATTTTCCACTTTTTTTACAATTATTTTTACTGTTTCTAGTGCTTCCAGTTCATCAGTTGACCATAATATGGACATTAAAATATTCAAATAATATTCTTGTTATTAAGTCTAGACTAGATTGTAAGCTCTTCAGGGCAGGGTCCTCTCCTCCTGTATTCGTCTGTCATTTGCAACCCCTATTTAATGTACAGCTTTGTGTAATATGTTGGTGCTATAAAAGTCTTAATAATAATAATAATAATAGTTATGTAGTTGTAAAGGGTTTTAAAACAAGCTATCGCTGACCCCTGTTGCTGTCAGACTTCTAAATAGAATAAGCCGAACATTTCACCTCTCTTAGGGACTGTATCCGGAATTACAAAGCAGGATCTTTTCTGCTCTGGTTGACCCTTTTGTTTGCTCAGTGACTAGAACTAGTGTGTCAGGTGCATATACTAAATCCCCTTGCTCTAATAATCAAAAATCTTTTGTAGAGCTTTACTAAATCAGGCCCAATATTTCAATGTAGGAGCACAATTGGAAGACAGTTGTCACCCGATAACAGCAAGTGCCTGAATATTGACATTCATGACAGATATATTAATATTCTTTAGTGATTGTTGTAAAAAAGATTGAAATCACCTTTGGAAATGATAATACCATGAAACTAAGTTGTAGTTATTGGGTTTGGCTCTACAGTAGTTTAAATAAAATACAAAGTATGCAATGTGTCAGGAATTTTCTCTCGCCTAGGGCATTACTTTAGATTAGCTGAATCAAGTTCCTCCTTTTAAAGAGTAGTACAAATTTCCCTTTAAACACGTAATTGTATATTTCAAAATTGTTCCAATAAAATGATCATTTTTCTTCCCGCACAGGGTAAAAATGCATGCAGTTTTTTGTTTCCTCATAAAATTTCTTGCTTAGCCAAAGTACGGTATGTGATGTAAGAGCTTTAAGGATTTTGTATTGCGAACATTGTCACTCCTAAGTCAGCATTTTTAGTGTGTTAATCACGGCTCCACCTCCAGAATGAGGGAATAAGGACAATTACCAGGAGAGGAGAACATTCCTTCAATGACAAACAGCAGCCAAACCTACTTCCGTGCTGCATAACTAGAAATATCACAGGCCCTAAAAGGAAAAGTTTCAGGACACCTTTGTAATTGACGAAACTGTTTGCTGTAAACTGAAACCAATGACATCTTTTGCCCCTTTGAATATTTTACACAAGAAGAAAAAAAGGATTATGTGATAAAAGGTGACAGTGCATGACTGTGGGATGCCAGGGACCTGCAGACTTCCTCCTTATCCCCATAACCACCAACATGCCATGCCTTTTAGGTTAAATGGCCCGCAAGCCTTTATTGTTTAATGGGAATAAGTAAAAAAAAAAACACATACCAATAAAACATAAATACCATGTATTAACGATATAATACCAATTCCTTTTTATAATGCCTAAAAACACTGCCATTATCACCTTTGTGATTGAAGGTCCACACTACCCCTTGGGATCTGTGTCATTGGTTGTATATGGTTGCAAAAAAAAGCTTCCTCCACACGTGCGCTTTAATCAAGAACCAGTCCCCATGATATACAAATATTGTGTTTTCTTAATTCTCTAAAAGAAATACCGCAACCTAAGTCCCATCCATCAATGTGGGTTTGGAAACACAATTTATAGTGCTAATATAGATAAGGACATGGGCTCTTAGCTAAGGGTTGCATTACTTAGTGGGCCATGGTGATCTATAAGGTGATGAGATCCAGGCAGAATTTTTAAGGTGTCTGGTTTTGTTATCTTCTGCCTGGTTTATGCTGTTTTACTTTATATAACACTGAAAGACTAGAGTAGAATTACAATAGGAAGATACAGAAATTATTTTAATGGCCCCTTTTAAGTAATAAAAACATGCTTAAAAGCAAAACATTAATGTTTATCAGAAAATAATTCTTAAGAAATGATTTATCATTGTCCGAACAACAGAACTTCTGTTTCTAAAACATGACCTATTTCCAGTGCATACATACAACTCAAACCCAGCATTTGTGTTTCCAATGGTCGGCTACAGGATTTTCTAAGCAAACTATCGTGCTGACCACACATGATCACATGATCACAGACATGAAGATATGACACACACAATAAACACACTCCTAAAGCTCTATATTAATACACACTCCTAAAGCTCTATGTGCTGTTTAACCCCATTAAGGGTAAATGTATATGGACTTTAAAATTTAAATGTTTAGAAATGCCCTGTATAAGTTCTAAGCATTTATAAAGGCATTCTAAATTAAGATATTTGGCTGTTAGGGCAATGCGCCCCGACAAGTGACACAATTATCCAGGTGCGGTGTCCAGGTGTCTCCTGGTTTTCATTAGAGCACCCAGAAAGGGATGATGGGCCGGTAAACCCTAATGGCCACTACCAAAGACTACTTTGTTACAGAGAGAACACCAGATTGTGGTTCCCAGGCTCCCCCACCAAGGTGAGCTGAAGAGATGGTTTTGGTATAGAGACAGCCAAAATTCAGGTGCTAGGTAGGCTAGGATCTCTGTAAGGAGCGTAGGTGGCAGGCCAGTGTCTGGGTCCGGCAACTAACGAGAGACCAACACAGACTGAGGTCAGGGTAGGCAGCAAATGAGAATTAGTATATAGACCGTCTGAAGTCAGAGCACTCAAAAGACAAAAAGCACGGTTAGGATCAGGCAGAAAAGCAGCCAATAGCAGGACAAGGTTGAAACCAGGAACTAATCTTCTCATTGGCTGCAGCACATACTCTGAAATCCCCTTCAACAGTGCCCAGCCTCAGAGTAGATACCAAGGATGGCAAGAAAGGTAGGTACATCCCTGCATGGCTAAAACAAGGCTGTGCAAGCTGATAGGCAGATGATCTATGGTCTTAATAGTGACAGAGTAGACTAAAATGCCTCACAAATACCCAAAAAACACTGCAGGATGTGGTTTCTTTACAGCCCATCAAAAAAAGCTCTGGAATGGACTAGCTCATTGGAATAAATTGGAGTTTTTAATGTAGACATTTTAAAGCTAATTTAAACACTGGGAATACAGCAGTGCCAGTACCTCATTGCTTTGTGCTACCTGTACTTTTAACTTTTTTTTAAATGTGGCTCCTAATATCTCTTTGTTACACTAAGTGCCCCATACTACTTTTTTTTGCTATTAACATCTTTTTAACACATATGCCTTCATCTTTGCCTGTTACACCTGGTGCCATGTGTTATGTCTTTTGCTTCATATTGCCTTCTCACATTAAGCACCTCCTATGTGCCTCTGTAGCTCAGTGCATTGTACTTCGCTGTTACCCTGACGGTATTCCCGAGTATAGCTCGGGGTTATTTTAAGTACCAAAAGCGGTAACCCCGAGTGTGGCATTGTGACGATCCTACCTGCTCCCCACAACCCAGCAGCATCCTCCAGCGATGCCCGGCTGGCTTCTGTGTCCCCTGGCATTGCATCCCCGTGTGATCAATGGGATGCATGAAGCTTCGGTATGCTGGGGAGGTGTGGCCTGGTGGGTAATTTAAAAGCAAAAAAACATTTCTAATCTGTTTTTAACACATTGATCACAGTAATAAAGTGATAAAAAGTAAATCCAAATAATCATTATTACTGACTTAATAATATTGCACCCTTGTTTGGGCAGATTTCAGTGTTTTTATTTAATAATTTAATCAAATTAAAGTTATTATATTTTCTAATATAATTTATTATAATATAATTGATGATTTGTGTTTCAAACTTTATCATACCCGGGAGTTATTCCTAACAATTACAGGCCTGCAATATTAAACAACAAATTTTCATGCAATGTTTTGCTTTTGACTTCAAAAATACTGACATAATCAGACCGCCAGGGAGGTTATTGTAAGTGCCTCATACTTCTGTTACACCCATATTTCTTCTTGTTACTCTCAGTGCCTCATACATCTCTGGTATACTCCTTATGCCTTTCTGTTATACTCGGTGCCCTATACTTGCCTGTTTTTCCCAGCACCTGTTACTCTCAGTGCCTTATACTTCACACTTCTGCTCAGTGCCTCTTACTGCTCCATTATATGCAATTCCTTACACTTCTATTATTTGTAGCACCTCATACTATAGTTATCAATCACAGCAATGGTGTAAACATAGCTTTAAGAATGCATTAAAGTATAGGTTCACTTTAATCATATCTGGAATTTTAAACTAAGTTTAATTATTGTTAACTAGACATTCCATCTGCTGTCTTTTAAATACAGAGTAGAACAATAAAGAAATGTCCAATCAGCTTGTTTTTGGCTACATGCACACTTTTCTTCCTTTTACTTTTTCTAAGTTTATCTATAGTATTCTAGATGGGTTTACTTTATTCAACAGATGATTGCTCAGAACAGCAAATCCAGGCATGCCTTCATACTTATACAATATTCAACACCATGGTGCCAAATATAGATATGTAATGCGGTGTAGTGCAAATACATGATCAGCACGGCAAACATTTTTGTAGAAGCCTTGGAAGTAGCCGTGGAAAATGTTCTACTACTGCACATGCAGTCACCTTTATGGTCTCCTATTAGGCGGAAGACAGAGCAGTTAGTCAGCAGCACCGTCTTGGGTTCTGTAAAGATGACCTCATCAAAGACTCTTCTGTTAGAGAGTTCAATGGCTGCATTACTCAGAGGGAAACCCTTTAAATTTCTTTCCAACCTGTTGGAATTTTAGTGGTGGATGTGAAGAATATTCTTGCTGTCTTTATCTCCTGCTTTAGTCTGAGGTAACACACAAGATGATATATATGTCATTAGAAATAAAAATGTGCTTTTCTGGATGCCAAAAGAAACAAGATAATAAAACCAAGAAAGTAAATTAATATGCGATTTGGCCCCGTCCTTTTTTAAGGTGCCGGATAGTATAAAGATTTACTTTTTTTTTCTCTTCTGTACTATTCACTTTTCTGCTTTAGATACCTGCAACTGCTCAAATCTATCCTAAACAAATGAATAGGTGAACAGTTGTAAAACAGACTATATTGTATTTTGGGTCATTGATCGTGCAGTCAAATCCTATTCTTGCAATATAGAGTATTTACTATGTGCTTGTAATTGGCCTGATTTAATAAAGCTCTCCAAGGCTGAAGAGGATACAATTTCATCAGTGAATCTAGATGATCCAGCAAACCTGGAATGGATTTTCTAAAAGTCACTGGCTATTTGTTAGCAAATGTTTTTAATCCTGGACCAGATCCATTCCGGGTTTGCTGAACCAGCTAGCTTTACAGAAGAAAGTGTATTTTTTCCAGTCTTGGAGAGCTTTAATAAATCGGGCTCAATATGTACAGACAGATGTACATGGATCACTGAATTTCCTATTCCATTTGGTTTGCTATAGAATGCACACGGGTTACATCTAAATGTGTGCACACTAAGCCATCACAAAACCTTGATTTTATCTAATAGTTTTGACCCTTTTGATTTTGAGTCTTGGAATATGATTTTGAGAGTTACATCCTCATCTCATGTAAGCAACCCACAATGCAAATCTATTGTAGAAGTTTCTACCTACTATTGTTTAATTGCCTTACTATACCAAGAGCATTGCATTAATGCCCACTAAAGTAAGGAATGGCTTACTATTACTGGCACAATGGCTTGAACTAACTTGGGGCCCCTCTGAGGGCCCATGTTAGCTAAGAAGGGTCCTTGTGTAGTGGCACACGTTGCACATCTCTATGTCAGCCCAGTCCTGGCATTTGGCAGTGCGGCAATGAAGAGCTCACGGTGCACAGGTGGCACAAAGTTACTTCATCAACATTTAACAAAGATCTCACATAAATGCGTTACCTGTGTGTTAGTTGCCTTGGCAGCAAACTGCTGCTTGATGACACAGCAGCTACCATGGAAACTGTTTCACCAATGATTAGGCTCAGTATGCAGCAATCAAAAATGTCAGGGAAGAATAAAAGCAAAGAGAAAAATCACCATGCATGACAGTTGGCTTTTCAGGAGAAAACATTTTGTGGTTTGCGTGTTTTCAGATGCCATTCATTCTAAATTATGGGTTTTTGAAAGTTATTAGTGTGCTGTAGTTTCACTGGAAGTACGAATTCACCTAAATAGAATATTATTCAGGAAAAGAAATAAAAGCAGTTTGAGATGTTTTTTGTTCACTGAATAGAACATTCTTCGTTAGCCATCATGGAAGGCAATAAACTCATGAAGTCAGCTCCAGAGAATCTGCAGTGACTAATATCGGAGCACTGAGGACCACTTAAAATGCTTAAGCTGTGTAAATGACATGCATATAGCCGAGTTCATACTAATTATTACATTATGACCTCATGCACTATGGAATTACGGGCATTCCTATATCCCGGAAATATAATTACCATACTCTGCCCTATATAAAGGTCATCTATAGCGTGTTTTCAAAGAACAGTAAACATTTGGGATCTATTAGACATTTATCATTGTAAAATGAATGAGCAGTGCACTATTTTATATGACTTACCTCTCTTAGGGTATATCTAGCCTTCACCTTCTAGCAAATAAAATCTTCAGATTGTGGTATGTTACTTTTACATTGAACACATTTACGTAAATCGTTTAATAATACTTGTTCAAATCTGCAGGAAAACACTGTGGTGTGTGTTTTTTTTTTTTTTTGCACCTCTAGATCACAGAGAAAGCAAATGTTATACATTTATTACATTTTACCAATGTATGTTTATTATGCATTTAAACTTTTTAGGTTATTGACATTGGTTCATATCTTTAATAATGGCAGTAAGCAGTACCAGTATTGCCAGGCACCTGTCAAATGTACAGTGATTATTAGGAAGCTGAGAGGATTGCTCAATCCCGTTTGATCCATTTTGAACTGGCCCTAACAATTAAAATATAGTTTTACTTAAAGAAAAAGAATACAATGCATACATTTACAGAAAAAGTATTAAAACAACAGTTAAAAAGAAAGATTTGAAGTCTGAAGAAGTCCTACAAAGTTAAAGTTCAGATCTGAGGCTGAAAGGGAATTCCAGTCAGTCAAAGGCTCTGACAAAGTAGCCCCCTCTCAGTATATGGAAGTTATCAATTAGGATACATGTCCAACATTCTTTTTCCTGACATCTGAATGAGGCTGTCCAGGGTTTCTTTACACAATGAGCAGGTCTAAGGAGTGCTCTGGGAAGAAACTCAATGGGGTTCGATAGCTGGCTAAACAGAATAATTATAGAGTGTCTAAAATTATGCATTTTCTTCATATTTCAAATGCTCACCTTCTAGTAATGTACCTTCATTACAGAGGATGTTATGGTTTCAGTCAAAAAGTCATTAGCTCTTACAAAATTACCCTCTCCTATTATATGGTAAGTACCAGTTAGGCCACATGTCGAAAGTTCTTTCTTGAGAGGAGCTGTCCACCATTCCTTCATCCAATGAACAGGT
The DNA here is from genome assembly GCF_032062135.1 of Pyxicephalus adspersus. Taxonomy (NCBI): domain Eukaryota; kingdom Metazoa; phylum Chordata; class Amphibia; order Anura; family Pyxicephalidae; genus Pyxicephalus; species Pyxicephalus adspersus. The sequence goes on along the minus strand of NC_092865.1, from coordinate 27,831,867 downwards.
CTAAGGACTGTTGTGAAGTTCGACTCAATGAGCCTGAATTATAAAAGCTCTCCAAAAACAAAAAAACTTTAATGGGTGAACCTGAGAATGAATTGAAACAAACCTGCAATGAATTGGTTCAAAATTAAAAACATTTGCCAACTTAAAGCAAATCATTTTTTGGAAATCCATTCCAGGATTGCTAGATCATCAAGACTCTCCCATGATAGTTTATCTTCTTCAGACTTTAGGCAGGTTAATAAATCGGGCCTTATTTCAAATTCTCACTTTCTAATAAATAGGATTCTATTTATAAGTTTTTAAAGTGATAATTAGGGCTCCTGGCAGGTTTTAGAGTTAAATGGTTTTTTTTTTAACTTTTTCAACTTTTACAACTTTTTTACCAATTCATGACATTTTGGGAAAAATATTTTTTTTTTCTCCATTCTTCTCACAATGTTTTGGAGTTGCTTTCAACCTTCCCATCATCACAAGCCTCTTGTGTGCTGAGGTTCCTTTCTCTGTCTCCAAAATCATTGCTGTGCTCTGTAGTGATTGCCGGAGGAACCAAGGTGCACAGAGGAGACCAGTTATCTGAGTGTTGGATGTGAAGATTCTTTAGGCAGTGAGAAGGTTAGTGCAGTCAGTTGGTCAGGTAAGCATTAACAGGCTTCTTTTGGTACATAGAGATGGATCTCTTTAACCTGCTTCTTATCCCATAACAAATTGCTAAATGTTATTTTGCTGCCTCATGGAAATCATCATGATGAATGAAAGAGAGCATTACAATAAAAAAAAAAAAAAGAATTCGTAGAAGTTTCTGCCATTAATTAACCTTGCCTTCCCGATTGCAATTCCTTAATTGAAGTCATTTTTCCTCTTTTTAGTGCTGGCGCAGCCATCTTTGTCAGATCCTCTTCCTGGGATTGTGTTATTGGCCATCTTGACTGGCTGGGATGGAATGACATAACTCCCAAGCAGGCTATCATTCATTTTCCATCAGCCGCAGGGAAAGCCTGAATTCTGTATGAAGGTAGTCTGGAAACCTTCATAAAATATTATCATGTATATAACTTTGTTGTATACAACAATGGTGATCAGAAGAGTGCAGGTGGGGAATACGAAGGTTCACGATCATATTTTTACTATACGACTATAATATTTGCCTCTTAATACCAGGGTAGTGATGCCAAGGATAACTGCTAGGAGACCTGCAGAGTTTTGTAGAAGAAATTTATTGGATAAGGACCCAGTGGTTCTACACGTGTTTCCACAGTACAATTCTAAATTCCAAGATTATTACTGGCATATAGTAAGACATATGTCAAACTTTTGCAACTAACTTTGTTCTTGTGTATGTCTATACCTGGATCTGGAGTACTGGAAATACATTTATAAAGTTTAAAAGATCCTTCATCCAGCAGCTATACTGTCATTTAGTATACGTGGAAATGCTATACAAGGATGCAGCTAGTTAGTGGATGACATCATTCCTGTTTAAATTTACTAATGTACATTATATCATGCATCTGCTTTACACATTTTTACATCTAAGCTCTGTATATCAACCCCCAATGAAGCATTGGAGAAACACTTCAAATATTCTACTATACTTTTAATAAAGTGACCTCAGCTGGTTGTTACTCAGACAAGAAAGTATTTTATAATGGGTAATTATGGTCACTTTGTCTATTGTTATTCATCTGACAGATGGACTCAAGGGTTCAGGGAATCTCAATATAAATTACTTTCACTGATATTTATTATATGAGAGAGCCTCAGATGTATCACAATGCAATAACTCATCCTGGAAACTTTGTGTGAGATGTATGTTCAGTCACAGGTTTATAGGAATACCTTGGTTAAAATGACTCATTTACAACTCTACTGAAAAATGATATATAGTTATTTCATTTATTAAAATACATAATATAAAGGGATCATACATATGTGCACTTAAGTCCTCTAATATATACACACACACACACACACACACACACAGAAGAGAAAGAGAGGCAGAGAGAATGAGACAGAGACATATAGGTCACGCCTGACTTTTTGGATGGGAAAATAGAAAACCTAACATATTTTATACCAGTCAGTTGCAAACTGTACACAGGGATGAACTTCAAATCTGTATATGTCCTTCATGTCTGTAAATGTGTTAACATTTTGCCTGGTTTCTGAAGCTCTGCCGATCCAGTTTGGACTTTACACTATATTAGGTCCGACTATTCATTTAGCTTGAAAGGAGGTGTCATTGATCCTTACCGCCTCTTTATAATATATATATGTACATTTTAGTATGTATTTTATAGAACAATATTTCCCATTTGCAAATTTGCAAACAGGCAGGTCTTTGTTGCAGAAAGAAACAGATGGTGTCCTTTCTGCAATAAAACATACTTACACGCCAATTTGTCATCCTGGCCCAGCTAATCAATGGTGGAGAGCCGGAAGAGAAGGAGATTGCAGCACCCGTGATGGAACTGGGACAGGTGAGTGTATTTAAAGCATGCAATCAGTCAGGTATGTTTATTTTATTGCAGGAGGGACATTGGAATTTTTATACTACAGTTCCGCTTCAAGAGTCCAAAGTTTACTTTTCTTTCAACTTTTAGACTTGTGCCAATACAATAAGATAATGTACAGACAAGGAATTGGTGGGTGGGACATAGTGAAATTGGCTATATTAGCCAGTCATAAATACCATATTTTGTACTGGTAGGTGGAAATACTTTTCCATTTGGAGATAAGTGTGGAACCCACACTATTATTATTATTTTTATCCAGTATTTATTTAGCTATGCAGTGCTTTACAAAGTCTATAGTCATGTCACTAGCTGTCCCTCAAAGGGGCTCACAATCTAATGTCCCCACCATAGTCATATGCCATCAACACAGTCTAAGGTCAATATAGACAATTAACCTAACTGCATGGTTTTGGAATGTGGGAGGAAACCGCAGTACCTGGAGGAAACCCATGCAAACATGGGAAGAACCTGCAAACTCCATGCAGATAGTTTCCTGGCAGAGATACGAACCTGGGACCTATGAGCTACTACTTTCAAAATTAGTCCTGTGATGTGGTAAGACATCATGTGATCAAATGCTAAGGGAACTGAAGTTTGGAAATATGAATCCATGCCTATAATTATTAGTATTATTAAACAATGTTTATATAGCGCCAACATATTACTCAGCGTTGTACAATAAATAATTAAAAAAAAACCTAAGCCTAACATACCTGAGAAGATCTGCTGGTGAGTTTGTGCTCAGCTGAATGATCAGGTCAATTATCAAACATTTGGAAGTCCCAAAACACTCCATACTCGTGAATGATTTTCTGCCCTTCAGGACATTTTTTATTGGATACAAAGTAATTTGAATTCCAATTCAAACTTAAGAATTGATTGGTTTATGACGGGTCAGTTGCTATTTTATTGTCATTTCCCAATTCAGATCTAATAGTTTTATTGGATTGGAAGACAGATCATAAAAATCAGACTTGACTGTATTTACTGTTTTGTGGCTTGTGGATGTGCTGGTAAAATCCAATCAGATGTATCACAGCACTTTGAAAAGTGGCAATGCAAAAAGGGGAAGTAAACTAAAAACAAAGAATAGAGAAGGAAAGGAAAAGACAGTCTCTTTTTGGCAATAGGACACTTGCGGAAACTTTAAACCCCTGCGAGTTATTGCACCATGTACCATTAATATGCACATTTAGAATGCAAAAAAAAATCCACCCTATGCTAGAAAGGTAACAGTACTATCAAGCTGACCCTGTAACCAGTTTATTATCCCTATACTGCCACTATACACAATTCCACTATATTCCTTGCAAACCATTTCTTTGGCAGAAACGCATTGGGAAAAAATTGAGACAATATGACTCTTTGAGTACAACACCACACCTTTTATTATCTTTGATGTTTTGTTTTTTTTTCTATGTGGAGAATATGTATTTCATGATAATATAGTAATCATATGTCTAGAAAAGTTCCTATCTAGCCTAATATGAAATAAGGTAGAAACTTTTGTCACCAATGTTAAATTCAAACACATAAAAAAAAAAATGCTAGTATTTACACAACTATTACCAGAAAAAGCCTGTCTTTTCCTTTTCTTCTTTATTCTTTTCCTATTATTCCCTAAAAACAAAAAGAATCACACTTACCTTATTCCCGCAGATCCCCCAATGGCGCTGGTCCTTCCTGCAATCTCATCCAGTGTCGGTGTGGAGTCTTTCTCCTTGGTGGAAAAGATGCCCTTTCTGCGCATGCCTGACATCAGGGAATATACGTAAGAAGCAGCAGCAAGAGCCTTAAGACTTAATAGGAGTGCAGAGCCTCCCAGGATACCTACATCATGCATCCCAGGAGGCTCTGCACTCCCAATAAGTCTTCATCGCCGCTGTTCTTAAGACTTAAAGGGGCGGTGCTGCACTTAAAAAAAACAAAACAAAAAAAAAAAAAACCAAAAAAAAACAAAAACATTTTTACTTCATTTAAAAGGGTTGTCTACCCTTCTATGTAAAGTAAAAATGTTGAGTTTAGGTACGCTTTAACAGACAGCTGTGTGCATTAGCCATAGGCTATAGTCAATAGTAAATCAAAATACTATGTGTGTAGTATGCTGCAGGCCTGTAAAAGTCATAAAGAATATGAAAAATGGAGAACTGGTTTGTCCACATTGATCAATCATTAACACAGGAAGCCTAAGCAGGAGTAACCAGTGACCACATTTTTTAGCTTATATCTAAAGCTTATTTTTTTTTTTTATACACTTTACAATATGAAATTAATGAGCTGCAAAGAACCTAGAAAACAGTGGCTGCCTCAAGACGTGTAAATCATATTCAGATCATACTCCAGCTTCAGATAATAGGGGAGACCTCATTTATTCATGAATGTCTGCAGACGCAGGGTGAGTCACAAAGCTAACCTGTGTTGTAGATGATTCATGTGTTAGCTGACTGTAAGGTGAGTCTAGTACAGTTTTTCCATCCATACACAGAAGAAGACTTTGTATGGCTGGTTTCGAGCATCAGCCTTTGCTGGTGTACACTAAAGGTCTAGTGAATAATATACAAAGCAAACAGGTTCTTGTGGTTGCCAAAATATCTACTAAACAAGTTAGTTCATATTGTTTATTTAAAGTATATTTGCAATGCAAAGTCTAATGTGATAAATATATTCTAAAAGCTTGAGTTCATGTTAGGAGATGCTTATCTGGCCGGCGATCCAATGCTGTGCGCCATCGCAGTATCAAACCATGTTTATTCTGTCCATCAATGTGTCTTGCAAGGAGTACTAAGAAATTGCAGCAGCCCCGGCTTCCCTTTAACCGTGCAGCCTGGCTCAATCCTGCATTGTCATTGGCTGCTGGGACTCCCGCTGCCAGTCATCGGTGCCTGTTGTAATCTTAAGCTAGGCTGGCTTGCTGCTGGAGTGTGAATTCATAGGATTTACCATTGGTGATTCTATGCACCCTGTACTGACTTTGTGTCTTTGACCCCGACTGCTTTTGTTATGCCTTGTCTAGTGGACTGATTACCTGTGTATGACATCTGACTCTGTATTCTGGACTCGTCTGTACTGGAATTTTGCTACTGCTTTATCTGTGGGCTCCTGGTCCCCTGTCCATTCTTCCCAAGACATCATCTCTTGCGCACAGAAGTCATAGGGGCAACCATGTGCTAAGGTGGCACAACTATTGGGGGGCTTGCTATAGGTGAAGAGTGCAGCGTTAGATTGGGGAACTGGTGTCTGGCAAGTACTGTTGCTGGACCAGGGCCTTACAGGTGACTTTAGGGGGTATCTAGTCCTTGGCTCATAGGGTCAGGGACCCAATCATGATCACTCAGTATTTATTATCTGTGTATTTAAAATTGCAGCTGCTCTTGTTTTCAAGGCTCTGTTAACATAAGAATATTTTCTTAAGTAAAAGACAATTTTTTATATCAAAATTAAGGTTCTCTAGTATCTGGGTAAGTGCTAGCTACTTTAGTATATCTTGAAGCAATGATTAGGATCAAGAATGCAGCAAGTGAAGTGAAAACACTAAACTTACACAACTTTCTAGGTTACACACTTTGTATTCAATCCAGTGAACTGAACTGCAATTATTTAAAAGTATATGTAACCTCTTGACAAAAATATCATATAAGGATGAATTTGTTAATGTAATTTTCTAAATAATATAACACTTTACATCTTTTATAAAAAAAATAATACCTGGTGATCTTACCATAGATGTCCTCGTTTAGAAAAATCTTTGTTGTATGGCGATTTTTGTTTTGTGTATGTCTGCTGGTTGTTCTTCTGCATCTTATCACGCCGGCTACCGATGTGTAATAATGGCCATTTCACCATATATTGCACAGGGATTGGTTCATTGTTGTCAGCATCGTACATGTGCAAAAATACAAGCTTTAGTTCATAGTAGATCACTTGGTTATTAGCCTCCTGCAGTCCCTTTATGGCAGAGCATAGACAGGGTAAAGAAGAAGAACATTCTCCCGCTCGGTGCTAATGTTACAAGCAGGGATATACCAATAGGAAAAGAGGTCAGAATGATAGAAAATTAGCTCATCAGTTTGCTGCTTCTCCTTTTATTGTTCAGTCAAAGTATTTGGAGTGACAAGACCAGTATTTATCTGCCCTTCTATGCTAGACAAGGCTGTGCTGCATGGCAGAAGAGAGATATGATCTACTAGATTGTAAGCTCTTCGGGGCAGGGTCCTCTCCTCCTGTATCACTGTCTGTATTAGTCTGTCATTTGCTATCCCTATTTAATGTACAGCGCTGCGTAATATGTTGGCGCTATATAAATCCTGTTTAATAATAAATAATAATTTATTTGGAAGACAAAATATTTTCCATATGTTTGTTTAGCTCATTGCCTTTAGCTTACATCCACCTTATTCCAGATTACCTTACATTAACCTTATTCCAGATCAATACATTCTTTTAATATTACTATATAAACTAGTACTATATTAAATCTAGTTTATTTAAATTACATGTAACCATACAAAGGTCCAACTTCTTATTTGTTTCTATTTTCACACAACAAAAGACTAGAGATCTGAATCTGATGAATAAGGTTGGATGTCCGATTTCGGTAAATGAAGCTTGTTTCCAGAAGAGTGCTGACCTTGTAGTCTATGCAGAGAGCTCCCAGTCATTCCATTCTGAAGCCTGCATGACCAGTTCCAGAGAACAATGCCCTGCTGAGTACTTTGTCTGGCAGCGAATCAGGGAATAAACATTGCTGGTGCCGACAGATATGTGAAATCAGCCAGGACTTTTTTTTTGTTTCAAGTATAAGTTGTCATAAGTACCCTTTAGCTTCAGTGGAAAAGTATGGGGAAATAGGATGAAATTTAGCCAGGCAAATCCAGCATTGAAAAAAACTTCTGGGAATTAAAGGGAAGGTAAATTACATAATTATATTATAATAGACTAACACTGCCAATAGGTAAGACTAAAAAATGTTTATAGCTCTATACAGTATATGACGCACTTTTAGATTTATAAATTGAAATTCCAGAAAACAAGAACAACCAGTTTATGGACAGCTAACATTTTACAAAGAATAATGCCTTTATGTTTTCTGAGGTGGATGGGCCTTTAATTTCGATTTCTATAACCCCTTTTTCAGGTTTAGACAACTTTTACACTGCTTTTGGGTAGGACCACAGTCCCCAAATGGGTCAAGAAAATAGTACAAAAAAAAAAAAAAGCTTCTAAGTTATATGTTCATGAAATTTGAAGGTAGGAATACAAATTGGGGATATAAAACCCTATAGACATAGTTGATCCAGAGGAAGACAAAAAAAACCCTGCTACAATTTGCTCCAATTGGGAAAAAAATTAGGCAATCGGATGTTCCCTGGATCAACAGTCTCTGTTATCTTTACTTTAAATCCTTAATACCCAGTTATATTCTGTGCTTCTAGAAAAATATCCAGGTTTTTCCTAAAGCAATCTATAGTAGTTGCTGAAACTACTTCCTGAGGGGGCCGATTCCACATTTTCACAGACTTTATGGAAAACACATTTGATGAAAAAACATTGACTGGCATCTCTTTATGATTGCTGGATTACATTGCTGGACTATTTGATTGACATTAATTTATATCGGGGGACATAAAGATAGTATAGACATGAAGTGCTTGCTGCCCCCCTGTTTTGGGTCAATTAGACCCCATATCTGAGTAAGGTTCTTACTAATATTTTTGAATATTACAATACATACTAGAAAATTACCTACACATACAGTTTGAAGGCATCCCCAAAAATCTTATTTAAAGGCCATGTGTATTTTTAATGGTGCTTTTAAAGCCACAATGGTACATATTTGACATGGTAGTACCCAACCCTCTATATCTTTTTTTTTTTTTCTTTTTTAATAGCTTCACTAAAAGGCCTAAAAAAGAATATTTATACCTTACCAATAAATTTCAATATAAATCACATTTTTAATGTAGAAGTGCTAACCAAATATACTTTCATTAAAATTCCAGTTGAGGGCAATTTGACAATTCCGCTTATTATTATTTGCAAAAGTTGGGGTTAAATCTAAGAGGAAAGAGATAAACGCATAAATAAAAAGAAACTATGCAATTCTGAAGAAGAAGCTGGGGAATTATGACTAAAGAGAAGCGGGGGAGTATTTAAATGAAGGCACAAGGTTGTCATCCAGGAAGACTGGTATGTTGGTTCAGTGTGGAAAGTCATTGTCTGTGGGTGACCCCTTTTTGAGTTAGCAAGTCCAAGCATACTTATTGACATAAGTAGGTATTGGTAAAGAGGTAAAACAAAAGGCTGCTTACATTTTTTCACTTAACAAGTCCATAAGAAGTGCTTTAGGAAGATGGGAAAAGGATTGCTTTAGCCCAGCTAATGCAGGTAATCTCATAACACCACTGTTGAAAAGAGCCAAGCACTGGTATTCCATAAGCGGTAATCTTTTGTTTTAGACATAATGATCAGTAAGATTTCCATATTGAAAGAGGCAGAGGGTCATGTCATGGTGGATTCAGGTAAGTGTAAAAGATAAAAATGATGTGAATAGGTGAAAGAGGGGTAAGTGGAAGTAAAGCCAAAAATTGCAATTTCCTCTAGTGATAGGCTTCAACCCACTTTTACCAAGAACTACTACAAACTAAAGATAGAAATGGAATGGATTTGTTTATTCATTTATTTATATATATATATTCAGGAGATGATAACAGAACCAAACTAAGTGCCAGACAAATGGCGGCTAATTGATTTAGACAACAAAAGGAGAAGCTTTAGGATTAGGGAGTGACACAAAAAAGGATAAACTCAGAAGAACACACATGCAATATCTGTCATTTGAAAAGGATCTTTCACGATCCTTTCCAACGATTAAGGACCGCACAATTCATGAATGAATTGTGCGGAGCCAAATATGGGACAGGAACCATTGCACGTGTGTACGTAGCCTAAGCCTTATTGGATGGATGAGATGTGGTTTTAATAGACAAAGCCAAATGATTTGATACATTTCCTGCCCTGTCCAGTCTCCTTCATGCATCACTGATTAAAATTTAGATAACGTTAGTCAGAATGAGAAGTGTAGAGGATTTTTTTCTCTTTTCCTTGATTAAAAAAAAATGGGAAGTGGTAAGCTTGACAGGAAAGCTGTGTAAGGGGCCAGCGTCAAACACACTCCTTGCATAGAGGTATTCCAACTCAGATTTATATTCTGCCCATTTTTATTTACTCCACAACTTGCACAGAAAATGAGAATCCAGACGTTTTCCCTCACAGATGTCATCACAGTAAAAAAAAGATGTTAGCCTCCTGGCTGTCTCTGGCACATACCTCCAGAGCTAGTGGTCTACCAGATCTACATTTTTTGGGATACCTCTCTGGGCATACGGGTGAAACAGCCTTCTCTGTGAAACAAAAAAAACAAAAAATTTAAAATAAAGCGTTGCACATCTGCAGCAGCACAATTAATTGCAGACTTATCCAGGCCCTTTATCCCCCTTTCCATGTAAAATTAAGGAAATCACAATTCTCACTAAGGCTGTATACACATGTTCAATTATTGTAGTTGAAAAGGATCTTTCAGGATCTTTTAAGGACAAAAGACTGAACGATGCATAAAGCGCCGTTCTGCTCTATGGAGAGGAGTGGGGGAGAATGACAGGGCGGCACTCTGTTGCGTTCTCTGCCCTTTACTTTCATTGTGGTTGTCCATCACTCATCGATCATGGATCCGCTAGGACAGATCCATAAACGATGAGTGCTGTACACAAGCCAGATTGTTCAATATCAGGCCTGAAGCGATTATCGGATGGAAATCATCTGACGTGTACATAGCCTAAGTTACTAAAAAGAGGCTGTCAGGTCAGAAGCATCTGCCAACAAAAAAAAAGAAAACCAAGAATGTCGAATAATGGTGAGCTGTACGTCTTCTGACTAAGTACATGCACAAATAACGTGTTTTGTATATTCAACTTTTACTCCCTGCCTATTTTGTAAATATTTTTTTATTGTAAAGAATTCCCAGTAATCATTTTAAGTTCTGCTCAAACAATATAAGTTGACATTATAATATTTGAACTTTTTAAAGCTCTCTCCTGTTCTGTCTCACTTAAACTTGCAGAGCTTCCAGACCAAGGGCCAGCTCACTATTTTGGACTAGGCAGATATGAGTAATTGGTCAAAGGATATGACCAACTATTAAATACAGTTACAAGGTGTGAAGTGGACAGCATTAATATGGTTCTGTCACTTTTCAGTAATCACTGCTACCTTATGGGAAACAACCATGATTACTGTATTTCTTGTTCTGTACTTGCTCATCAGATCAGTAAAATACAGAGCAAAATGTAACAGGGCAAAATCATCAGGAAAACATATTTTACGCAAAACAAAAATAAACCTTGGCTAAAGCTTCACTGATTGGCAGGAAATATTACAGCATACTATTCATATGCAATAATTCATACTTACCTCAACCATCCCTGACTCCAGTAGACTGTTATGTACCGTATTTTTCGGACCATAAGACACACTTTTTTTCCTCCTAAAGTGGGGGGAAAATCAGGGTGCGTCTTATGGTCCGAATGCAGAGGTACAGGGGCATATTTTTTTACTTGCCTGTGTCCCCGCCGGTCGCGGAAAACCTGGTGCGTCCTATAGTCCGGAGCGTCTAATGGTCCGAAAAATACGGTATTTACAATGCATATATCCATGAGATGCCAGGATTACAAAGTCTGCAGCTAAACAGGGGAACACTCTGTGGGTAAGGGTTTTGCTAATATTGGTCTTGCTAATCTGCTCAGATCTTGCTCCCCTTTTAGACTCTGCTTAGTCCGGACACAGATGAAGTCAGAAGGAATAAACCACATTGTGGGACACATACAGACAGGACAAGGTTAGTGTTTTTCACTGACCATTGGGTGTCTCTTACCTGGATTTCCTCACATAGAGTCTGTTACTGGGGGTCTGTCAAGAAGGTCTGCATGAATAGCCTGTTGCTGAGATCTGCATTGGGGGTCTGCACTGGAGGGGTCTTTCCCACAGGGGGGTAGATTTATCAAAACTCTCTAAGATTGGAGAAGATAAACTATCATGAGTGAATAATAGCAACTTATTGTCCAGGAACAGTACTCGCCAGACACCAGTGCCCCAATCTAACACCATACTCTTAGCCTATAGCTGGCCCCCGCTCAGCTTCAGGAGATATTTTGCTGCATCCCAGCACCTGGTTGCCCCCAGAACATCTATGTTCAAGAGATGGTGTCTGGGGAATGACTGACTGAGGACAAAGGAGCCCACAGATAACGTAGAGACAGGTCCAGAATACAGAGCTAGGTCATTCACAGGTAATCAGTCCACCAGACGAGGTATTCAAGGGCAAGATAAATGCAGAGTTGGGATCACAAGCAAAAGGTCAGTCCAGGTTGCCAATGACCGCTCAGGATTGAGCCTCTAAAATCCCATTTACCTGTGCACAGCCTCCGGGTGTACACAGGGCATGCCAATAAAGTACATCTCGTGCTTCACGGCTAAAGGGAAGCATGGGTTGCTGCATTACTGTGCCTGTACGACATAAGATTTGATCAGATATATATATTGCCAACATAAATAAAACCTTATACATTGTACATGAAATGAAGGTCAATTCTTGTTTCATAGGCTCTTTTACTTTTTTTTTTTACTTTCTCAGCACCGAACCAAACTTATCTGGATCATTTACCAGGACTATCATGCTCTTACCTTATAGGCTATTTACGGTGTCCTCCCTGTTACTACTACAAATGTTGTGGCTCCTAACATCCAGGCATTTTTTATTATACCTATAATATACACACTGTGAACTATCAAACCTGTTTTATTTCCCATCATTGTAATGCTGAAGAAATTCTTTTGAGATTTATATCTGCTTCTTAAATTTCACAGCAAGCTTTGTTTTAGATGATGAAAATCAGGTTAAAATTACAGGCAAGAAAATTATCTTGGTACATTGTGCTGGCATTAAATTATGCTGTCAACAGAGGAATAACCACAATCTTCATAAACAAACATTCCAATGACATACGATTTTCAGTAGCAGAAGAAAAGTTGAACAGGTCATTAAGAATAGTGAAACTTCATGTTATTATTTCCTTTAAAATAACTTTTGAGGTTACAGGGTAAGATCACAGATGAAATATTTTGGGCTTAAAAATGGAAGCATTTCTTTAACACTACTTTTTGCTGCAGTGAGGATTAAAATACCCAATAACAGTGTGACACAGCAAACCTGATCTGGTCCAGGACTGAAAACAATTGCTAACTAATAGCAAATTACTTTTAAGAAATCCATTCCAGGTTCACTGTCGGCTTCACTAATGAAAGTGTATGCTCTTCTGTCTTTAGAGCTTTAATAAATCCGGTCCATTGCTGGAGCATTGCCTGCAGATTGGCCCAATAAACTCAAGGTGGTATATTGGACAAATTGTCATTTCCAGCAGAGTTGAAAGCATGCAGTAGAAGGGTAAACATTGTGTCATCAATTAGTTCACTATATCCTTGCACACCCAACATCAAATCTTCCTCATTTATCTTCAGAAAAAAAAGAGATCAATAAGTGAATGGCCTTGTAGGCCTGAATGGAATTGCTCCTCACTAATATCTTCACATATCCTTAAACAACTGCCATGGGGGCCCAAAGACCCAAGGTATTCCATTATGCAAAACTGCAGTTTGCCATAAAAAGTTGAGCCTAAAACTCTGCCAATAACTCTATAGAAGAAGAATAAGGTATAGGAAGTGGTGGGCCAGAGGTCCACTCAGTTGTTAGAAGTACAGATTTGTAAAATAGAGCACCTTGTTTTTTAAGGATCTTGTGGCAGCTTTTTACAGGTACAAACAATAAAAAAGAATTTTGATACTTATTTTCATCTTTAGGAAACTGGAAACATTTATGGGGATCTGAGATCCTTTATACATCATTACAGATATGAACTACTAGAATTAGCAAGCAGTTAATCACTATTGCAGTTGTTGCAGGAAAGAGCAAAGCACAACTGGATCAAGGCTTTAGTACTTTGAGATTGCGTGATATAAGGCGACCAGAGAAGGCAAAAATTCCCATGGTGTCATGACTGTATGGTGGTGGAGATGACGGGGGGGATTCTGATGTAATTACAATGTGGAAGTAATGTGGTTATGCAGTATTGCAGAACAGTCTGACAGAACAGAGGAAACTGAAGCAAGGATGAAAGCTTAGCGGCTGAACGATTAAGAGATTCTGGGTACTAGATCCTAGTTGTCACTGGAAGCCATCATTTGCAGCACCAAATTCTTATGTGTCCTGCAACTGCAAAATTCCAGCACTTTTTTAAAACTATGCAGGGACAAAGAATTGCTGACTTGGTGCCATTTTAATTAGAAGCTGGAATTTAACTGATTAACATACAGGTTCACTAAAATATTCTATAGTCTTCTTTTAAAGAGTGCCAAATTATCTATGGTACATAGGCTACTAAAGTTTTACACCCCATATTTTTAATAAAATCCAATCATATATAAAGAGAGAAGTCTAAACAAATGGAGGATCCAAGTCTGCAACTCCCTTCTCTTCTAAAGGCCCCACATCTTCCTCCCACTTAAAGATTTGACTTGCATCTCAGTATTTAATGCACATCTGCATGAACAGATGTTTTTTTCTGACTGTCAAGTATATATATTTTTAAACACCAACACTTTCTAATGAAGTATTTTTGTAAGAAATCAATTACAGAAAAATAGGTTTATAGATAAAAGAAGGTAGAAAAGAGAAATTAGGTGGTAGTTTAGATATACAGTAAGGAGCTGTTTACCATCTTAGTTGAATTTTTGCAAAGTAAATTTTAAAGGAATTTTGTCATAAGAAACGTATGGAGGCTATCATTGCTGACCTCTTCTGCAAATTGAAAATTTCCCATACAAACTTACAGTTCTACTTTCTATTATCACACACATCTATTACATATTTTTTCAAATGCAAATCTCTGTGTATCGGGTGCTGATGTGGTAAGGTGTTTTTGTCTGAGGATATTTGTCAGTGTGTACATTACACAAATACTGCATGCTCTTATTCATGATCCTGACATTAGTCATCCTTCCTTGCAGATCCTTATTACGTGACTTTTTATTCACTGCAATAAACTGTTGCATGGCACGTTCTGTAACTGTCAGTGTTCACTACAATCATTTACTAATTCACATTTCTCAATGGCTTAGGGTTGATACGTCATTGTCCCGCACCCATGCTAGCTGGGTTAGGCATGGCCAACTGTAAGGTGTGTAAGGGACAGAGCAACGAGCAGGAAGTTATCAGGAGATTAGGGGCTGCTTTCCTAATTGTACTATTGGTTTGTTAAATATTGGGTGCCTAAAAAGCATAGATTTTTTTCATATCACATTTTATTTTATTTTATATTTTTCAAAGTCTTGAACATAAAAATTACCCCCTTCACTTTCATATACAGTATTCAGCTTTATAACAACGGCAGGGGAAAAAAAATCACCTCTTTGTATAAAAATGTTTGTTTTTTTATATTATTTTTATCTTTATTTTCCTCACGTGTCCATTTTGCTTCCAACACCTGGTAGCCTGTGCTGTTCTTTGGTTGTTCTGGTTATAAATATACCATGGTTTTGGTATTAAAGGCAGAAACCAGAGGTCCGAGAGCCAAATTCATGCGAACACAGTGAACTCTTCCTTTTCTATAATTTATTTGTCATTTTGATAGATAAAGCTGCAAGTGATATGAATTTTTTATTATAGAATTCTATTTCATACATATACTATATTATTGGTCCGTATGTATTAACAGCAAAGGATTAACATTTTAGACCATTGTGTAATTCCAGTGTTGCAGTAATACTTTGGGTTTGGTAATTTTCTGCTCCGCATGACTGTTCCCCAAAGCCAAGTCTCCAAAGTCAAAGCATGATAGGTATGGTGGGGAGGAATTTCAGTGGCTTACACATAATCCCAACCTCAGCCTTCTTGAATGCCTTTGGGATACCAGCAGGCAGCCAAAATTTCTCATTCTTGTGGAAAGCCTTACGAAATGAATGAAGGCCAAAACCAGAATTAACCAAGTGTGGGGAAAATGGGAAAAAATGCATTTCTTCACATTTTTGACCAAGTAAATTAGACAATCAGTCTCCGAGCATAAATATTTAAACACTAGCTGAAAAAGTGTACCAAAAAATGCCTGCCTGAAACAGCAGCACCAGACTCACTATATAGCATCAGAATCAATATTAGCTCCTTACTTTCTAATTTTTAGACTATATCATCATTTAACAATATTCACACCACATGTGCTTTGTTCTTTTTCATGTTGTGCTCAACTTTATTACATTCCTTTAAGTTTGCTTTAGGTCGGGAATATTTACACAGTACCAATTTCCATAATAAAATTAAGGGAACACAAGGGACGTCATGGAAGTAATTATTCTATTCTGTACGCCTTATACAGTACTTTCCCATACATTTCTTCCATTAAATAGCTAATCATGATACTTTTACTTAATAAGGAACCAAGAAGACTACAGCAGACTTTTCAATAAAGTGTTTTTGACATGTTATTCCCATGGACATGTTGACATCTTCTCAGCAAAAAAAAGAACATCATGCAAACTATTTGAGGAAGCATGCATTTGATAAATAAGTAGAGAAAAATCTGGGCTTCATGGTAAATAATTTTAAATGTGAATAGCATGGTTACATCACTGTTTATTATGTCCAACTATATGCAGTCAGTAGAGCTATATTGATTAAAGAGACATTGCCATTGTGCCCATTGAAGGTAAGTAACAAAGAATTACCAAACTCTAATGCTTGCTTTTAGCAGATGGTATGTTTGGGTCTTTAAAGGCTTTGACCTAAACTTCTAGGGTTCTGCTAAAAGCAGAAAAAGACTAATTATTGAAGTTTTGAATTATTTATAATCATATAGGGAATCAGGGATTTTGGGCTCAGTTAAAAAATATAAAAACAATTCATGTTCTTAGGCTATGTAAGGATCAGGTTTAATATACAAAATAGTTCAATTACTAAAGGAGCAGAGGCTGTGTTCACTTGCAAAGTGCAAGTACTGGTAAATGAGTAAATATGGTGGAGCTATCCTCACTTTTGAGTAACCATGGATTTTGCTTTTTGCACACAATTGGATGCCTAAAGTGACCTTTAATTTACTTTATTCAGTAAGCCAAATGAATAGGAATGCTCTACTCGGTTAGTAAATCATCTCTGTGTGAGCTATACATGTATCACTGCTTCCCTGCTCTTGGCAGTAAAAGAAAGCAAGCCGGTCAGTTGGAGCTTGTCAACCTATGATGGCATTCTGGTTTTCCAGTTGATGACAGATTGACATTTCAGTTCCACCATATGAACAGCCACATTGCACCAGCAATGCACAAAAAAGGCTATTTGAAGGTATTTTAGCCTGAGCTGTTGGTATTTGTTGGATTTTTTAAATTATAAGAATCTACATAAAATGTGCAATTCTGCTTCTGGCACTTTCTATATTTGCATACCCAGCAACAAAAACCAGACAGTGGTTCTTGCTTAACACCTATAAAATCCAAATCTAAAAAGTATATTATAAAATACATACCTTTTTTTTAAAACTTGAAAATGTTTTACTGCTTTATACTGCCACAATGCGCCTATGTTTTATAATTATGTTTGGGTAGCTGATGCTAAGGCTCTGCATTTGGTTTATGAATGTGTTCCATCATGACATACTTTCCTGAACAAGGTAAAATGTGCTGCTTATACTTTACAGCATGATTTTTAGAGAGGGAAATGCAAGTTTGTACATAGACAACATCAGTTGTTAAGATCCAACTGAATGAACACAAAAGTGACAACATATAATTATTTTTTCAATATGATGTAACAAGCAGTGCTTGAAAGAATTTTTTGATCTATGGATATACAGTTTTTTTTTGCAAGAATACATTTCTAATATTATTTATTATTATTAGACAGTATTTATATAGCGCAATCATATTACGCAGCGCTGTACAAAGTTCATAGTTGTGTCACTAACTGTCCCTCAAAGGAGCTCACAATCTAATGTCCCTACTATAGTCATATGTGGTTAATGTAGTCTAAGGTCAATTTTTTTAGGGGGAAGCCAATTAACTTAACTGCATGTTTTTGGGATGTGGGAGGAAACCGGAGTACCCGGAGGAAACCCACGCGGACACAGGGAGAACCTGCAAACTCCATGCAGATAGTGTCCTGGGTGGGATTTGAACCCAGGACCTAGCGCTGCAAAGGCTGGAGTGCTAACCCCTGAGCCACCGTGCTCAGGGGTAAATATAATACATATTTATAACATTGTTTGTTGTAATTACCTTATAGCAATTTTAACAGAATAAAAAATAATCTAATCATAACCCATATCTACATGTGTCTGGACTTGTTGTAATTAAAGAGTCACTATCAGAAAATTTGGTGTGGCTGAAAACACCCTTGGTAAATAATTGTGAAACATCGGTTTCTGCTGTGTTGTAGTCAGCATAGTCGGTGCTGATTGTAAACAACAAAATAATAGAAGGATGAAGCAGAAAGTTATTACATGGTTGAGGGGATGCAAAAGTAAAGTCACAAAATGAAGATTTTCTGTTATGTTGAACATTTATAAATATATATTATACCTAGAAATACCTTTTGAAAATTCTTTTTTCTTGTATTTCTCCTGAAAAAAATGTGCTTACATCCTATAGCTCAGAGGTCCTTAACCCTCGGTCCGTGGCCACTAGTTGTCTGCGGCTGTCTGACAGTGGGCCGTACTGGCCAGAGCCACTAACCATGTCTCTTTGAGACATCTCAGGTCCAAACCTGTGATGGGTGAGTGGCTGGGTTCTGGCATCATGACGTCACTCTGTACAGCCAGGCCAGCAAGAAACTCCCCCCCCCCCCCAATGCTAGCCACATCTATCAGGAAACACAGTGCAGATCAACACATGGTGGGCTAGTAATAGGAAAAGATCAAAGGCAATATGGGTGACTAATTCTTTGCCCACTGCCTGTTTTCTCCTGGGCACACCTTCCAGAGTTCACTTGAACTCAAGGTATGCAAAACTTACCTGTTATCGTTGCATTCCACCTTCTTCTTCTATATCAAGGTGCCCTATATCAACATTTCTTTCTAATGTGGGAAATCTTCTGCAGTGGCCCGGAATACTACAACCAGCAAAACTAAGATTGTTAATCTCCAAAGTAGAACTATAGATTAACAAACATATGTAACTATGTAAAAATAATTGCATCTGAATTCAGAGCGCAGTTCTCACGCTCATGTAGACCATGCTTCTTGCTTGAGCTACTGTGGAATGAGAAAATATTTTAGGGTGATTTTCAGCTGAATTACAAGCCTGTAGCTGTAAGCTTGCCTTTTGCATTAGCAGCACTGTCTATGTTGCTGAAAACCTTGCACTGTCGTCTGCAGTGTCTGGGAGAGAGGCCACAGGATACCAAAAAGATTTGGGACAGGTAAGTAAAGTAAAGAAAATTTTTTTTGGTTTACTTTATATAAGTCTTGTGTATAAAATAGTATCTCGCTTTTGAACTTGCTTAGACTCTCACACAAGAGCCTTTGGTTGCGCAGTAGGAAATATGGTTACATGGTAAGAATAACAACTTTAGGAAATAATATTTTACTTTTTATATATATATATATATATATATATTTAAAAAGAAAAAAAGACAAATACAATGGTTGGCCCACACAGCAATACAAATATCTCACTACACTACTTCATAAACACATGAAACCACACCCAACATGAAGATTATCTACTAGCAGAAAAATAATATTTGTAAATATGTTACTTCCTTTTATAGATTGGTACATTTATAGGAACTATACAAGTAGTGTTGGATATGGATATATTTTTATTTATTTGTAGTTTGTTTTTGTTTATTTTGTTTATTCGTAGTTTGTTGTATATACCATTATATCGTGTATGGAATTATTTGAGGCTCTATAATCTATAATTGACATTAAAAGTATATAAAACATTTGTTTAAAAGGGAAAGCTTTTTGAGAAAATGGTTTGAGAGGTAGATGGGAAATTGTTAAGCCCATGAAATACAAAAGAAAAGAAAATAATATATCATATTGTTTTATGATATCCTGGAACATAGAATTATGAGAGGAATGATCAAGCTAGTTACCAGTGAGTTCTTAGGAATAATCTCTATAATAACTCTTAATAGTTTCAATGGGAAAGTTTTGGAGTTTCCAAATCTTCTTGGAAAAGTTTCCATTTAATCTTTGTTTAGTTTCTTATGCAAGATATTTGTCAGACTGAGATAGGACTTTTTGAAATGAAGAATTTTAGGTTTATTGCTACTCCATTTACAAGAACAAATGAATATTAACTTCGCCGCATACAATCAGCATCCCCTGATATTTTTTTTATCTTGTCAGCCATACCAACCTCCATAATAATACTGCGTGGTTAGATGAAAAAGGAAGGAACATTAATTATGTATGTATATAAAAGGCAATGTTTTTGTACTTGGAAACCCCTTCTGTCCAGAAATGAGGCAATAGAAGAGACAGAAACACTGGACAATGTCTTGATAGAGCGATAACAAACCCATTCAGACAATTTGGCATGTTTATGTGGTTTTACTAAATGATAAAGTTCAAAATCTTTGACACCAGAAATGACAAGTAATCACGTGGGTTAAGTTCAGCTGCAGGTTTCCTAAGAATACAATTTCTCCAGATTGTCCGTGACCAAATAAGACACTGATTTGAGTGGTCACCAATTAGGAGAGCAGCCAGATCCATTGTCCAAGGAGAAGCTTAGAAACATTCTGGTGTTTAGTTGACAATATTAAGTGTAATTAGGCAAAATCTTTAAACATGTGATGTGCTATAGTTAGTTTTACCAGGATTTGGCGGTCTGAATTCTTTGCGAAACATAGATTTTTATTTTTATTCAATGCTAAATTTATGAATATGTTCATAAATGAAGAAAAAAAAATGTTACTGGAAGGCTGTGAACTACAGCTCCAGCATCAAATGCCTTATTAGTCATTAAAGCTGATTTATTGGTGGATGGGGTAGCATAATAACTTCTTAGATACTAATAGACTAATAAATAGATACTTCTTGCATGCCCTATGTATGCTTTGTACATACATTTTAAACACAAATTCCATCTGTATTATGAAACGCCTCCCAATCAATGTGACTGCATTTAGCTAGATTTGAGCAGAAAGTATGTCTCTGAACTCCTCAGAATTCATTCGGCTGCTTCTGTCCTGTGTCACATCATGGATAAACACTAGTGTCCCAGTGCCACTGGCAGCCATGCACACCCAAGCCATCACACTGCCTCCGCCATGTTTTACAGATGATGTAGTATGCTTTGGATCATGAGCTGTTCCTTGCCTCCTTCATACTTTTTTCTTGCCATCATTCTGGTAAAGGTTGATCTTGGTTTCATCTGTCCAAAGAATGTTTTTCCAGAACTGTGCTGGCTTTTTTAGATGTTTTAGAGCAAAGTCCAATCTAGCCTTTCTATTCTTGAGGCTGATGTGTGGCTTACACCTTGCAGTGCACCCTCTGTATTTACTTTCATGCAGTCTTCTCTTTATGTCTTCCGTGGACGTCCAGGTCTTTTGGCGTTGCCGAGTTCACCAGTGCTTTGTTTCTTTCTCATGATGTACCAAACTGTAGATTTTGCCACTCCTAATATTGTAGCAATTTCTCGGATGGGTATGTTCTGTTTTTGCACCTAAAGGATGGCTTGTTTCACCTGCATGGAGAGCTCCTTTGACCGCATGTTGTCTGTTCACAGCAAAATCTTCCACATACAAGCACCCCCCCTCAAATCAACTCCAGGCCTTTTATCTGCTTAATTAATAATGAAATAACAAAGAAATTCCCAACACCAGCCCATGAAATAGCCTTTGAGTCAATTGTCCAATTACTTTTGAGCTCCTGAAATGAAGTGATTGTGTAAAGAAAAGTCTTTAGTTCCTCACATTTTTATGCAATCTTTTTGTTCAACCCACTGAAAGCTGAAAGTCTGCAGATCAACTGCACCTGAGTTGTTTCATTTAAAATTAATTTTGGTAATGTACAGAACCAAAATTAGAAAAAAGTTGTCTCTGTCCAAATATTTATGGACCTAACTGGATGTATGCTATCAGTGCCACACAGAACCAAGAGCCATCTATGCAGCTATAAAAATTATTAAACTTGTAGATACAGGTTGTTGGCTAAAATGGGGTACCCAAAAGCTTGATAGGGTTACCAGTTGGCAGTTGTCGCCACACTGTTAGTTTGCCAGATAAGGGAAATCTTTAACATTTTTTAATGCCACTTCCTGTAGGACCCCTCCACTGTGCTGCCTGTATAGGAAGTTTGTCTATGACAGGCGGTGGCTGACATCAGTCTTGTGCAAGGCTTAGAATCACACACATGCTAGAAGTGTGTCATCAGTGGGGAAAAGAAATTTTAGACCATCACATTTTCCAAACCAATGAATTTAGCAGCTGAATAGAGAAACACGCATGAGGCTGGAGTTAGGCTTTAAGTTCTGTGTACACAAATGCATTATGTTTAAAAAATGAACAGAAAGGTCAGAAAATGTTTTTTTTTTATTTTTTTATTTTTTTTTTTTCACCTCCACCATAAGTTGTAGGAGAGCATATCAACCCTCCTATGTTTGTGTAGCCTTTTCCTTTAATAAACCATCAAGTAATCAAGTTTAAACATGGCTGATGAGTCTAAACAGGAGCCTGTGCATGCCTAGTAACTTTAAAGAAAGACTAGACCTTGTGCAAAAGTCAGTGCTACCAAATGTTTCATTTGGGCCACATTATATTTTTATTCTCAAAAATGTCTATTAGTTTGCACAAGAGGTATGTGCTTGGTAAGTGTTCATAATGAGGTGTTGTCCTGAGATCGTGTGGAGTTTAGCTGCACTCTATAGGGATGGATGTGGTTTTCTATTTTCTTCTCAGAAGCTCAACCAACCAAGTTGTGTTACACTCTTTGTACAGTAAGTCTGAAATCATAATCATTTCCAGTTTTATGCTGAGCAGTGTAACAATTCCCATGCCCTATGCCAAGGAATGGATTCCACCATTCATAGAACACTTTGCCAGTCTGCAGGAGTGTACACCGAGGGCTGAGTTTACTTGGAATCGGAGTGTGGAAACTTTGCAGAGTGATTTCATCCTTACCCACATCTTTCAATAATTTACAATCACAAGCAGTTTTATGGAATGACTTCACCACAAAGCATCCTGTGGTGCATGTGTCCTGCAGAATTAAACCAGTTATCTTCCTAAGTTTCAGTAACCATGACTGTCTAGTGGCAAACCACAAGACAGCCGTCTCACCATTGGGATTGCACACTGCGGGGTTTCTAGTGGATTTTACAAATCATAGGACAGTCATTGAACAATGTTAGTTTAAGTTTTAATTTGGGGAGTGAATCACTGTGGTTCATGTTTTACAAACTGACCTAGGTGACTTTATGGAACAGGTGAGTTAATTATACCTAACAGGAGAATGGGATCACTGTATTCCAAACTGACCTGTGTTGGGACTTTTTTGCTCTAACAAGTGTCTTTTTTTAAGTTTTTATATAAAAATTTCAAATAATTTAAAAAAAATTGTTTTGTTTTTAGTTTGGTAAACTTGAAATATGTTGTATACAAATGTTATATGCACCCTTCAGCAGGTGAAGACTGTGATTTTTGGATAATTGGTCAAAATAAGGTTTTCCACAAATAAGAGCATATCGATAACCCTAAATAATTAGGCTAAGATTGAACAAAATTACTATAAAATAATTTACTTTTAATGACACATTTACCATTGAACTGCTTACAATCTACCTTCTTAAAATTTTAATTTTCCATCAAGACATGACTGTGTTGCACTAATCCAACCTAGTCTTTATTGTGGATAACCCAGTGGTCTTGGAACCTGATTTTTTAAAAGTATTTTTAAATGCTACCAGGCTTTTTCATGTCCCTCACTTACATAAATTCTGATATGTCAATTTGTCAAATTTGAGAAGTTGTGAAAAGTGCTGTAACATATATAAGTAGTGTTTGACCCCCTGAAAAAATAACTCCTACTAAAAACGTTTGCCACACAGCTGCTGGTACATTCATCTCCATCCCATAAACAGGATTTTCTTGGCATATTTCGAAGGGTATAATCAATTTGGTGAACTAGAAAACCCAAATCTCTCCATACAGTACCCGCACAATGTCTGCACTACTGGGTCTTATCTTCCTCTGATGAAGCTTGTATGGGTGAAACACATCAGATATTGATAAACACATATTCTACTCCCCAACAGAGGAATACTTTACTATCATATAATTACTACTTCTGGGACTTTAAACAATTCTGCTAAATGATAGGGGCAAACACAGTATTCTAAACTCCACATGTACAAACTGTAATGATTGTATGTATAGCACTTGTTCAAGTTGTTTAATTTGTTGTATAAAGTCAATAAATCACTTGTTTTAATGCAAACTGCCCAATTCTTTCATTCTCTGAACCTTGCAGCTCAGAGATTCATTGATATTTAAAGCCACACAGTTTTGATAGAACAAGCAGTTGTTAGGATTATAGTTGAAGGGGTTACAGAGAGTGAGAAGGATTAATTTAACTTTCATTACCCACATGACATGTTTTGGTATATAGCATTGCCTCATTGACTGCTTCCCTAGTACCACATTTTAAAATAATATATATCATATATTCATTGTGTTTTTATAGGGTAGGTTTAATTTAATATTTAAAATTTATTCATAAGAAAATTATGAGGGCTGCCTTTTTATTCAGGAAACACTAGTTTTCTGGCAGTCATACTGAGTTAAGGCTTATATGTTTTTACACTCCCATATCAGAAGCAAGTATAGAGACCACAAATTCAGACAATCTTTTACAGCATGCTCTTTTTGTGTTTTATAATGTATTGACAGCGGAAACAACCAGACAAACACCCAAATCTTTAATACCATAAAAATAGTTAGGAAGGCTATTGCCAGTAAACCTAAATATGTTCCCTTTAAATGATGAGTTTCTAGCAGGTGTGCAGTTTTTCTTTAGGTCTGGCTAGATGTAAGGAAATAGTTTATGGCCTTGCTGTTTGTATCATGGGTTCTTTGTTTCCACACCAGAAAGCAGAAAGATATTAAGGCTGATTTACTACAGGAATTCGGGCTATTTACTTGCCAAGGTGAATTATATACTTGCAATGGATATTTCACTTAGCTTGGTGAATGCGGTGAAACTTCACTTTGCAAAGAATACATAACCATGTGTTACTATGGAATCCAGTTGCCACAGTGCACTATATGCACTGCTATCCCCACATTTTTCAGATGTTCCATTGACCCAGTTAGGCAAAAAATCTCCACCAAAAGATTTAAGAATTTCTTACTACATGAGAAAGTCGGAAGTACAGGAAAAAACCCCTTCATATTTTTGATGTTGATAGCAAAATCTACAAGTAAATAGGAACAGAAAGCAGCCTCACAAAATTTTCCGGGAAAGCCTACGCTGACTTATGGCAAAAAGCAGAATTTGGAATGGTTACGACATTCAGCATATACACATGTCTGTATCCTAGAGACAAGGAAAACTAGAAACATCTGTCTGTATGTGCAGACAGAGGGCACGTTTAGTTCCACAATGACAGGAGGATATCACAGCTGGAACACTAAAAAAGACTTTTAGGATATTTATAGCTCAGATGAGTAAGCGAAAAATGTGGTTTTACTCTGTGGAATCTGATGGCACTGAAAGCTGTCTACCTTTTGCCAGATGGCAGAAGTAATGGAAGTTAAAATGTCTACACATAGTGAACGAATTGGTCCTGGCAGATCTATCTTTCATGCAAGACCTGTTGTGCTTACCACCTATCATTCTCTTCTTAGGCGTAAATTATGTTATCATTTTTTGATGAAAGGATTAAAAAGGTAAAACCTAAAATGCATATTTATTTAGATGAGTAGATAAGGAAAAAGAAAATCTGTCAGATTTTTACATTCTGTTGTTTTCCTGACACATATGCTCACCTATTGTACTAAGGTCAATGGGACAAGAATAACAGGATATCCCCCTCGTAGGGACGGCAGTAGAAATTTATGAAAGTTCTGATTCCTATTCATTCTATCAAAAAATAACTTGAAAGTTGGCTAGAGACAAATTAAAAATGATTGACTAGCAGCAAGGTAATTATAATAAATTAATAGTTACACTTTTAGTAGGTATAAAGCTTAGATTAGAAAATGTTGACCCCATCTCCTGTCACTAGTGAGCCACAAATTCCTGCCACTTTTCTCCCATGTTGTAGATGCTCCTTGTGTCATGCAACTGCTCTCTCCTGCAGTCCAATTTTTACCCCTGTTGCTGATGACCCTTGTGTCCTCCCCTGACTGCCCCTAACAGCCTTCATTTTGCCACTTCTGCTTCTTGTTAGTAATACATGCTACTTGTCCACCAGTTGTCCTCATTCCTAACCCATATTAATTTGTCAGCCCTCCTCCATTATATGCAGCTTTTAGCTAGTTGTACTTCTCTGCTACAATGGCAATAGACCCGTCTCTCTCCAATCCCTGTTCTTTGCTGTTAGTGATAAAATTTGGTAAATCCCATTAGTTTTGGCACCTGCCGTCCAAGCTTTTTTCCCAAAAAATGAATGTCTGAATATGGAAACTCACATAAATCACTGCAAGCCATTGTTTGAAGTGTATGTCAGAAGAAAACGTTTTGGAGAACCTGTGAAAGGTTATAACTCCCTTCAGGTTTTTATTGTCCCTATAGCAGCTTTCCAGCAGTGTGGTCCTCTAAAAAAGAAGGTCCAGAAGAGATTCTGTGAGGGATGATGTCAGCGAAGGAGGACCAGCCGGAATGGGCACATCTGAAACGCGTGATTAGTGGACATCTGGAATCTGAATGGGGGACTTTAGGTAACTAAATATTCCTTCACAAGGTCAGAAAAAAATGCAGGATAGATTAGAGGGATGGCAGTGGGTTAATATTTGCCCATGTAAAGTCTTTAGGTTAAGTCTGTAAGAGCAGATGCTCTCTCAGTCATTAGCAATGTAGACTAATATTACTTTCAATACTTCTGTGCCTAAACAAGGCATTTGTAAAAACAAAAAGTCACCCACCTCTTAGATTGCATGCTTTTTTGGGCAAGCCATTTACAACCCCTATTTATGCATAATATGTTGGCGCTATATATGAATATAGTATTATATATATTTTAATAAATAATTGTCTATCCAAGCACAATCGTGCCAATTTCTGTGCTTTGTACTGTTACATTGACCCTGCACAGCCCTAGGAATGATGTCTGGTGGTGGTTTAGTTTTCAGCACCTATTCAACATATTTGCAAGGAAAGACTTGAGTGAAGTGTCCTCCTATTAGTAATGTTCTTTTTCATCTTTCTGAGCAAATAATTCATTCGTCTGTAAAAATAATAATAATGAAATCTCTTGAATTTAGAGCATATGTTTCCACTAACTGCAGACCTCCACCTGCTTACTGAAATCCTCTTACTGTCTCCGATATTTCCCTTGTCACCAGTCAAGCGCCAGGAAACAGACCGCAAACTGTGGTAGACAGAGCAGTAGACTGTCTGCACTGAACATAGGTTGATGGGTTATAACCTGTGACTTCATACTCTTAGCATGCTGAAAGAATATCATGGCTATGCCTCTATAATTCTCTTTATGAAAAAAAAAAACTCATGGCACATACTTTTTCTGGTTAAAATCAAACCTGAAGACCTACATTAGCATGCATATTTAAAAATGTATTGTCAAATCATTTACGGTTAATCAATATTCAAGCTTTTTTTTAGATGCATATAAAGGGCCAATTAAATACATCCAATATTTTATTCAAACTAATTTGCCCCTTAAAAACACCCTGTCCCTCAGCTTTTACCATCAGTAAGAATTATCTCCTAAGAATATATGTGAAATTCCCCTGTTTGTTTATTTATTCTCTGTTATTTATCCTATGATGATATTGAACAAGCTCTTTACAGGGTCTATAGTCATGGCAGCTGTAAGGGGGAGTAGGCACAAACATAAAACTAATACTTCCAGGAAGTTGTCAGATTCCTAATAAACCTACATAGGTCACAAAAAGTGGGCAAACAAAGTGCTTGTTACCCTCTACTTGCTGAATATTTTTTATTCAAAATCTAAGTATCTGTGAAAGAGAAGGTGCACCACCAAGGGAAACTGTTACTTAGTTTGCACCAAATAGGCAGAGTTACAGGTTTACTTTATTACCCTGTAGTGCAATGGAAAACACAGTTAGCTGAGCTTTTTGTTAAATAATCATCATAAATTTATAGAGCAAACACAGGTGGGTGTTACCTTGTTTCTTATCCTGTTGACATTATTTCTAAAGAGTCTGAGTTGGGAACAGTCAAATGGTTTATACTTCCCCATATAAGCCATTTTGTTTCAAATGTTTATTCTGCAACTCATTTTCTAGGATTGGATTGGAGTTGCTGTGAAACGCATATGGAGACACTTCTCTTTGAAAAATTTGACATTCTTGAACTTACTTCAAAATGATTTACCATACAACAATCACAGGTGCTATATATGGGATGTCAGAGGAAAGGTAAAGGCTAAACTAAAAAAAAATGGAAAGTGAAGGATTGCTTGATTGTGGAGTTTTTTTTTTTTTATACTACCCTACATGTATGAGAATCTTTTCATAAAGGGTACATTCTTAAGTGGTGAGTTTTGTGATCCTCAACCTTTTGGTTAGTATCAATAGACAGAATTATAAAGCCATTGTAATATACTGCTCTAGATAAGACAGGGAGTTTAAACCATTGTTAAAAAATTATTTTTTAGCAAAATTCTTTCCAGACAGATTTCAGTGTGGCATTAAAAAGGTCAGTCATTTGATATATTATAAGCAATTTCCTTAGTTGTTGGTCTGAATGTTTTCTTAGACATTGTCTTCTCCAACCACCCTTACCACCAGTGCAAAAAGCAGCAATGATCCTCCTCCTGAATATATATCTGATTGTGAAATAAACTTCAGGAGCCTTTACACAGCTCAGTCGTCTCCCCAGTACTAACAAACTGCTGCAGAGTCTCACTTTTATTTATAAGAGAGCAAGAATCACCTGCTGAAGTGACTGCAAGTGTGCACTTTCATTTAGGAAAGTGTTCTTAGGGCCTGGAGAGGAAGGGTAAATAATGCCCTGGATCTATGCTCCATCGTTTAGGAACAGATAGCTGTACAGCAGCATTCTTCAATCTCTTACACTGCTGTGATACTGAATTGCATAAAGTATCTGAGTAACGACAACCCGTTTCCTGACCCATTCCACTTTCCAGTTCAAGATGCATAAAATAGCGGATCACTTCTACATACTAAAGTGCTTACATTCAATTCAAAGCTTTACCTTACCTTGGTAAGGTAAACTACTAAGATTATTATGAGGCACACAAAAGATAAAGACTTTAAAGAGGGGTGTGGCAGGCACGGGTGGGAACTTTTTTAGGGAATGGGCAGGACCCTGGGGGGGGGGGGGGGGGGGGGGGGCTAGAACGGCCAGAGACGCGGAGCATGTCTCCCATATGAAATTGCAGGACGGTGAGCAGGTTGTCTCTCTGAATATTTCCTGCCCGCTCTGAGCCTGCGATGGGAGAGTGGGTGTGTTCTGGTATCATGATGTCACCCTGGGGGAAGTTTCTTCTCCCTTCTGAGTGAAACATAGGCAGGAGTGTAGTGGGGCTGTCACATTTGCATAACAATAATGCACATGCATGCTCCCCATGCATAGTACCATGTCCCTTCTTCTCTTCTTTTTACAACTACACCCCTGCTTTAAAGTGAGCTAGCAGTTTTATGGGGTTAGCTTTAACCAATCAATTTTTGCAAAGTCACCCCAAATTCTTCTACTCCAACTACATTTACAGAGATTTATTTGCTGTCTGAAGCATTACCTATATTGCAGCTGTTGGGTTCTCCAAATCATACAGAAGAATCTGTGATTGGGCAAGGATCAGTGTGAAATACAATAATAACAGTATTGTTATAAATATTCCTTCAGCATGTGGTTTCCCACAGACTTTTAACCATATCTGGTGGTTGCTTACTACACTCTGAAAATTTAGGGAGGAAACCTGTTTACTTTTTAAGCAAACAAAGACTGAACATCCAAGTTAATGCAGAACAACAGATGACCAAAAACAATAGAGTATCCAAAATTGCAAGTTCATTTTTGTATTTTCCCATGCATGGACAAAAGTGAATCATTTATCATTTTTTTTGCTAAAAGCCGGCTTGGGTGGTAAATCGGAGTATCTGAGCAGCAGTTGGGAAAAGCCAAAAGAGCCTGTCTGGGTCCCTGAGTCAAAGTTAAAACCAAGAACATTATGTGCAAAGCCTCAAGTAGAGGGCAGACACATGGTTTTAATCTAAACCTGAAAACGAAAGCACGAGTCTTCTTCCTGACACAGCTGTGGATTAGCTGCTCCATTCTGGAAGGAAGTAAATGTTTCATTGAAAAACTCCTGAGAACATGGTTGGAAGAAAACCTAGTGAGGATGAAATTCATAAACTGTGGAGTTGCATGATTCCTTTCTAGGTGATGTCAACTCAAATCTAACAAATCAGATAAGTTGGAAAATAACCTGGTTATGCTACGGACCCTCTAAAAAATTGATTGTAGCTTTTTGTAAGTAAGTCATGATATAAATATATAAATCATTAAATACACATTTCATTAGAAACTTTGGCTACAAAACTGTTACCCTGTTTCTAAAATGGTTCTAAAAGCCACCCCTAAGCTGAACCCAAGGTAGATATAAAAGACAGATCTATAGTCGCTAATACATTTAATAATTTATATTTTTTAATTCAGTAAATGTAATCTGCATTTGACCTGGTATCAACCTCTTGAACTCATACTGACAGTAGCAGTGAGAGTTTCAGGAGGAAATTAGGCATGCTGTAGGCAAGTGGTATGACAGGGAGCTTGGTCATAGGAAGGAGAATGAGAAGTGTGCAGGGTGATGACCTTGTCAGCAGGCTAGGAGTGCAAAGAAACAATCGCTGTATTCTTTATCAGTCTATAACAATCACATTAAAATGTATTGTCATTCTCCTTAACTGTTCTGTGTTGCCAGGATTAGCTTTAAGTTGTAACTAATACATACCAGTCAGGAGTCCTGAAAGGTTGATGGGTTATATGCTAGGGCGATGGGTTATATGATGGGGTGATGGGTTACATTGTACATGCCAGCATCTTAGAACCATACAAAGAAGGCTTTTAAACCATAAATGGGAGCTTATTTTATTCTCATCTGTCTGCAGAACTCGTGAAGCTGACTTTATCTGTGTGTCTGCATATATGAGCATGTGTATACCTAAAATGCTTGTAGACACTGTGACATTTAGTGCTATCAATATTTTTCTTGCACATTTGCAACCACACCAACCAATGTCTGTAATGCAACCCTTGCCTTGAATATAAATATTTTTACAGCAAATCTGTTAACCAGTTATATTCCATATTTCTACACCTGTGGGATGAAAATCAGGTTCACTGCTACCATCTATAGATCATGGTTCTAAATACTTACGTGACTGTGAATTTTATTTTATCTGTAACGCACTGCATGCACAAACCCGTCTTCCAAATGCTACATTGCTGTAAATCAGGTTCTTTGCTTTTTTTTTTTTTTTTTTTTATTCTTGGATGCAACTTTGAATTTTGAGTATATAACCTAGCAGACTGAATTTTTGTCCATGCTGTGGACCACCTGACCCCAAGCTGAACTTGATTGTTAACTTATTTTGCACTTATTCATTTATTCTGCTTTCTTTGTAGTAAGTTCCTCAAATTTTTTAAATAGAAATATCCCAGGAAGTAAATGAGTCTTTTACAATATTTTACATTCTATATTTAAGAAAATTGGGCAATGAGTTTCCACTAGAGCTTGCTCACAGCCCACCGGTAATGTTGTGCAGACACACAAAAAATTTGTAGGCATAATCTTTACAGAAAAGCAAAAGGTATAATAGATCGTAATATAAACTTGTTATATACAGTGGAATATATAAATATATTTATATTTACAAGCGTCTACAAAGGTGAAAAGAAAAGGGGTTTGAGGTAACACGGAGATTTAATAAACAAATACTTTGCATTAAAAAAAAAGATAAGCAGCATGGTGTGATGGCCGTATACAAAGGAACTGGTGTGGCAGAAACTGTATACAGACCCACACTGAGGCCTGGAGGGGGGAGAGTAATGACCAAGCCCCCGCTAGCACAGCCCTTGCTGTGGGTCTGCATACATTGTCTGGTTCTACCTGCCTCTTTGTATTTGTCCCTCCTACAGGCCTTACCAGTGCAAGGGGTTTGATCAGCATTGAGCCAGTGACAAGTTTTTTTTTTTTTTTTATTTTCAGCTTTTCTGAATCCTGGATGTCCTTTAATTATTTTGTAGGATATTTTATCTTTAAACCTCAACAGCATCAGTAGCCATAATATAGCTAACAGCTTCAAGCCACATATAAATCATTATGCAAGGTAATCACAGTTAACCATTATTGAATGTACTATCGTTGCTGTTGGAGATGAGTGAATCTGCTCAGTTTTGTTTAAATCATATGTGCACCAACAATCTTAGTTATTTGCAAAGCCCCTCAATATGGCATTGTCCCCAACGTTGCGTAGATGGGGAGTGGGGGGCATCAGGGGTACCAAATGAGATATGTTCCCAGTGAAGCATATGCTTTTTTTTATCTTAAATCAAGGTAAAGAATAGGTAGAAAGTCTGTGGGCTGATAAATTGCATTGGAATCACACTTATTATCTACAAATCTATTTTGGACAATTATGCCTTCAATTTTGTAAATTTTCATTGACAACTTTTGCTATGACAACAAGTCTTCTGTCACAAATAGGGGAAACCCTATTGTATTACATGGGGCACACTTGCAGTTGCAGCTTATAAGAAAATATTTTAGCAAAAGTGTAATGCTTGGGGATTTAGGTTGTTCCCGTTTTTTGTGGGGGTCTCCACTGATATTAGCATTGGGTTCTGTATTGATATTACAAACACTATTTTCTCCATGCATGGTACCTGGTGGTGCAGTGAGCAGAAAAAGACACCATGTTTTATTTCAGCTGGGGGAAAGGGAGTGGGGGAGGGACAAAGCCTCTTCCCCACAACCCTCCCCAAAT
This sequence comes from Pyxicephalus adspersus, assembly GCF_032062135.1. Classification (NCBI taxonomy): domain Eukaryota; kingdom Metazoa; phylum Chordata; class Amphibia; order Anura; family Pyxicephalidae; genus Pyxicephalus; species Pyxicephalus adspersus. The sequence continues at coordinate 27,799,101 of NC_092865.1, read as the reverse complement.
GGTTGTGGGTGTTTCTTGGGGACTAATCTAGAAGACCCTCTATTAATGGGACCCTCAGATAGTATCTCTCTCACCAAATATTCGTGTTTAAGAGTGTCAGTAGTGGTTGTCATATGATAAAGATATTTATAGGACTGAGTGCCAACCCTTGTTTGATGAATGAAAAATAAGAATAAAGAGAGAAAGCAGGGTCTTTCTAGGCACAAAATGGTATATTGTATTTGTAGATTCAATAAACAATAACAAATTTATATAAAGAAGACATAAGTTTCAAAAATCTGTCACAATCCTTTCTTGTGATCCATACAATGTTGCAATAACCCAAAAAGGCGCTTAAACATACTACAAAACTCAACTCACAACCAAAAACAGGTTTGTTGGTGTAAGCATTTGCAATTTGGCCCAAGGGGGCTCTAGCCATCAGGCATCTAGCCAATCAAGTAAACTTCTTGCCATTCAAATAATACAATCTCCAATCATTTGTTCATGTTGATTGCTGTACCCGACGCGTTTTTCCCTAATAGCCTGATTCTATATGTTCCTATGTATTTTCATATATAATTGCGTTAAGTATGAGTAAGCTTATTATGTATAATAGGTACAAATAAATAGAGATGGATGTTGTGGTGTCTCCAGCTCCTGATGGATGTGTGCAGAGGAGCAGGGGCATTTATAGGACGGCGTCTCTGGGACCTCCCCCGGCTCTATGTGCACACTGCAGGCATCTGGGGATTGTGCAGAGGCCGGTTTGATGACATAGGTCTGGCGGCGCTGTCATCGATGCCGCCCAACCAGCCCACGTCATCCTAGAGCAGAGGCGGAGGGCTAATCCCCCAACGTCCACGCTCAGTGTTGCGGCCAGTCATGAGCACAGTCACAACAAAGAATCCCTGTCTAAGAAGACCAGGATGTACGGGGAGATATAGATCCTGCCTCCAAACCGGAGGAGGGGTCATTTACATGAGCGTCAAGAAGATCCTGTTTGCTGTAACCGAATTATGTAGTAAGATAGGGTTAAAATTGACAGAATGTTTGAGTTTAGCCCAGATTTCAAGTATACAACTAGAAAACTATTCAACCCATCACCTCTAACAATAATCTGTGGACAGTCTGCTAAGACTGCACTGTACTTTCTGATTTTTATTTTTCTTTAGCTCATGAAACCTTACCTTAATATTATATAATTGCAGTACTTACTAAAAGACCTCCATTCCAGGTGTTTTCTTAGTTACCAGATCCTTCTGGCTGGATATTGGTTGTTCTTTTTCTCCATCTCAACAACAAAAGTTAAAATAAAGAACAGCATTATTCTCCCAATGTGATGCTGAGTTTGTTCCTTACGGTCCACCTCATATAAAAAAAAAAAAAATGTGCTCCGTACACACTTCACAGTGCATCAACAAAACATTGTGGTCATAAAATTGTATTCATGTGACTAAGTCTGCAAATTATGCACATGAAATATATGTATTTGTAACTCTTGTGAAAAATCTATAAAATAGGATCCTTCTTAAAAAATAATGGCAAGATTCAAGTGAAATGTGGAAATAAAAGTGCACAACTTTGTCATAACCATAAACATGATAAAATGGTGAAAACACGAAGATTGTAAATGGATTTGCTAATTACACCAAAGGGTGTCCCTGCTATTAATCTTCCGATATGATGGTATGCTCATTCTCCTACATTGGTGATTCATCTGTACAATATGATTAATAGACTCATGAGAAAATGGTATAAATATCTAACGATGGAAGCAGATGTTTGAAAATAATTTTGTCTTGTTGTGTTAACAAACCAGAAGGCTGTTAGGGAATTGGGAACCAAAACCTTACAAAATCTTTAGTTTGATGTTCTTTTTCCAAATCTGTTCTTTTTACTATCTGTAGTAAAAAAACATTGCACATCACACTAATTTATAAGCTAAAAGTAAATCATATCAAAGCATTTGCTAGAATTACCATGTACAAAATCCAGAAATATGTATACGTCAATTACAATCATTACTTCTTAAAGCTGTTTACTAAGAAACATTTTTAAAGAGGACCTAAACTCTCTTATTTTTCTATTTGCAAGTAAGAACACTACCTAATGGCAAGGGTCTGTACAAATCACCAGGGGTCACTGGAATCACCGGGGGAATGAAAGAGACACTGGAACAGCACAAGGGAACAGGAGGAACAAGAGACTGGACAACAAAGGGTTAGCACAGGAGCTGTACAACACTCAATCAGGCAACAGGTCAATAGGAAATGCTCAGCAGAGCTGGGGGGCTCAGCAATAGTCAGACACATTACTCAAAAGCTGAGCTCTGTGTCTTAGCCAAATGAATAGCCAAGTGGTATTAGGAGGCTATCTTCTGATTGACTGGCCCTAACTAAAGTGAACAAAGCTGTAACACTAGTTGTAAATGGGCTGCTGGTCACACTTCATTGCAACACAAACAGAAAGGCATGTAGGCATTTAGTAGAATAAACCACATTGCTGTGGTGAAAATGAACCCTAACCCATCTTAGGTCACATTCATATGATGTTCTAGCCCGGGGGTCGGCCAGATGCGGCCTAGCCAGTAGTTCGTTCCGGCCTAACGCCCCCCTGGCTGATCCGGAGCCGGAGGTTGCTGGTGTATCGGCCAGGGGGCATTAGGAACTACCGGAGCCGTCGGAGCTCGGGTGCTGCCCCCTTGCAGTTGCTCCCCTATTTACCGCGGCAGGCTTTGATTCTTACGCCGCTGCGGTAAATAGGCAAAGCTCCCTGAAGGTAAATCCCTTTCTTCCGCAATGCATACAGAGGAGAGGGATTTCACTTCAGGGGGCTTTCCTGGTGGTGGGTGGAGGTGGTGGGTTCGGCCTAGTGTGCTACCGCCCACCCCATAAATGCTGTCAAGGGACCTTATTGGTGGATTTAGATAAGCAAGGTAATGAAAACTTTGCAGGATGGGTTGTATGAAAGGATGGATTTTTCATTTTGTGCACCCCCTCTCCAAATAGGTTTTATGTAATTGCTTGTAATTTCATATTTACAAACATTACCCTCAATAGCACCACACACAATATATGCCTTTGGTTTATTTTGTGTTCGCAAGCAGTGTGCTTTATTGGCCAATTTATAACAAATGTTTAGGATTAAATCCCTTCAACAAACATTCAGAATTCAGATGATTTCCACAATATAAACTGCAGTCTGCAGGTTTATTGAATGACAATGCAATTCTTCCAAATTCCAGCAGTGTTAGTTAACATTACAGATTTTCCCTAATTGGGTATGCATTGTATCCATATCATGATGACATAATTTCCTGCCATCGCAGTCTAGTGACCTCATGGGAGAGGAATTTATGGTGCATGAATTTATATAGGTGAAGGAATCCGTGCAGGACTTTGTGAGCTCCATTTCTGATCGCAGTGTATTGTCAGCAAGTAATAAATGTCTATTGATTTCTCTGTTCTACAATTTAGTCACAACTGCAATGGATAAAACAATTTATTAGCTGTACGTTTTCAGAAAGAAACCAATAGTAGAAAAAATCATTGCAATAACATGACAGAAGCTGGTTTACTAAAAAAATTCCAAATTATTCAAATTATCTTGGTTTTTAATAAAAAGAAATTGCTGATAATGTCAACATTTTTAAGCATGATCAATTGGAGTTTTTCTTTTTTTTTTATATTGGCAACCAATATCGAATGGTTAGTATGCTTCCATATAAAAATTTTTGCTCTTGGGTATAGATTTGTTTAAGGCTTTCCACCATGAAGTTGCAGTGCGGTCAGCTGCTTTTAAGTAAGATGTTACAAGTAGCTGCCCTGCCTACTAGAGGTACAGTATGGCTCACTGCCACCAGCTTGAATATGTGCCAATGCTGGTGCTTTACGAAGCCATGCTGCGGTGCAAGTGACTAACAACTGGCAAGGTGCCAGCTGCTGGGAGCCTTGTGGGAATATATATATAATATTAAGATTTCACTACAGCTACTTTGTATTGAATCCAATACAAAATTTTTTGAATTTCCTGCCCGCACTGACACATGCACTAATGTCACAGGCAAACCCAGGCAGGAGATCGTCTCTGCAGTCGCCGGCTGAAGATTGAAGGAAGAAGACGTGTCCCAAGGACCTGCAGGGACCGGCAGTATGCCAACGGAACAAGGTAAGGTAAAGATATATTTTTTTGTTTTTAGTGACTTGGTATTAACACTTTTAGCATGTAAAATCCACCCAGGAGTCACACCCAGGAATACGGCTAGGGGGATTAAATAAAAATATATCCTTCATTAACCTCTCAGGTTCAGGTCATTTAAGTCATTCTCTTTCTGATCAGCTCCGCTCACCCCAGAAATATTGAATAATCATTGCCTAATCCCAGGTTAACTTAACATGGAACTAAACTAAAAAAAACTAAAAAAAAAAACTGCCTGGTTATCGATCTTCATCCCAGTGTAGAGGAAGCTCCAGGTGCCGTTCTCATCTTTCCTCTACTTCCTTCTTCTGATTACGCCATCCAATCTCGCACTGCAAAGGAGGTCCATTTGAAGTGGTTCAATTACAAATATTAAACTTTACCAACAAACTTTTTACTAGGGGCCCCTAAACAGTCAGTTAATTTATATCTATAGAAGGTGCTTGTATTTCATAACTGTAACATGTAGAGTACACAGCTTAAAAAGCACTTGAAGCTAAATAAATTCACTTGTCAAACCTCTTCAAATACTAATATTACATGAAATATAAAATTTAAAAAATTCTCACCAGCAGCATTTATTTTTTATTTTATTCAAGTTAGAGACTACATGTTGTATAATTTTTATGTTTGTGCTAAGTAGAGTATCATATTGAAGATGTCTCTGGGGCACACTAAGGTATGGGACAGAATAATGTTTCCAAGAACAGATGATGATGACAGTACAGCAGGTCATCCAATGAGACCTGGGAAAAGTGTGGGAATAAGAGGACGGAGCAAATCCACAAACTTAGTGGAGGTGGTGCCGGTGACTAATGCTGGGCTTTTGGGATAAGTAAATGTTTGGCAGCTGTGTCCTTTCTTATGTTGCTGAACGGGATATATAACATTCAGCCAGAAACTGGGAGTTAGACATAACTAATATAACTAATTATATGTTGTTCTTGTGTAGGCAATTGACATTTCGCCAATAAACTAAAGCCAGTTGGATAGATGTGTGGGAAAAGATGTTTAAAGTGGATTAATATTTGAAAGGAATATGCAGATATAATTACAAAATATCATACTTTTTTTGTACTTTTCCTAAAATATTGTTTAAACTGGAATCTAACTAGTTAAATATATTCAAGTGTGTTTTAATTGATGACCATTACCTACATACAGTACCTTTTAGCAAGTGTTTTTTAATTATACTCCAGAAAGCTTTATGGTTTGAAAAGGATGGGGTGGGTAAGTATTTTACATGCCAAGAAATTTGAATACATACACCAGCTGAGAAGTAGTGACGTTGTGGCATTTCAATACAGGGGGCACTTTATTGGGGATAAGAATGTACAGAAAAAAACATTGACCAATCTTTCCAAACCTTCCAGAGCCTAACTACGTAACTATACTCAACTAGTAACTATAATCAAGAGCACTTATCCTTTCCAGCCAGAATTCTTTCGCTGCAATGAGCTCTTTATTTCCTAAACTGGTGACATTTGAATGATGGCCCTGTACAAACCTCACTGTTAAAGTTTAACTTTTGGTGTTAAACATTTTCGCCATTGTGAAAATCAGACCATTGTCATCCAATTCACTATTGCCTATAAAAATCTAGCGATGGTGGAGGTAAGCCATAGAGGTGGGATACTGTTACTATTATGGTTTCTTCCATATTCTGCCTCTCCTACTGGTTGCACTGAATACCTGGTATACTTTGAATTTCCACTGGCCACAAGCAGACGTTCACCTTCTGGAAGAACTTATGTACAAAGCTGGTAGCTCCCTATTTCCCTGAGTCCTTGCCAGATCCCCAATGTTATTTAGCCTGCTCCCTGCTGTGCACTCTGGCCCTGATTCTTTCTCTGTTCAAAGACCTGTTCATCCTGATCTGGCATTTACCAGTTTTTTTGTTTTCATATTATTTTGTTAGTTGTTACAATGTTTGGATATGTTCACATGTATATATTTGCACAATTCTCAAAATAAACTTTGATTGCACCCATCAGTGATCTCACATCAGTTTAGGCTGCCATTGGTGACCACTTGCTTATGCAGTCCGTAACAGGTGCACACTATTAGTAGTACTGTAGTGGTCACACTACATACTCTTAGGCTGGGTTAGCATTACGGCATGGGCCTGAGCAGAAATATCCTGCACTGCAGACCCAGGATCTGATCAGCTGCACTGATGTAGCTGTAACGTGGGACACACATGATTCAGCTATACAGAAACATTACAGAGGGCCTTGATATCTGCCACTCAAAATTCTTCTCTTCATCAATAACATTCCTAGGGGAGCTAAGAATAACTCTATCACTATTGTATTATCAATATCTTCTAATTACTATTGGATTATCAATATCTTCTTAATTACTATCTATGGTGGTGCTCCTCCACCTCCTTCCATACCAATACTTTGCATTGGACTATAGACCAGTCAACCTCCACTAACAAAATCTGAAGCTTCTTCTTATTAGTCCTTCAACCACCCGTCTCAATGCAATCTATATTACTCGTATAAATGATCCCACCTCAACTAAAGAAGCCTTTTTGGAAAAAAGCATTGACACTAAGAGGAAATCTGTCCCACATTCAATGGACTCTTAAAGATAGTGCTTGATTAACATCATTTTTTGTGTCTAATTACTTCTGCAATATCTTTTTTAGTACCACATCCGGCATATCACTCTGGTAGCAAGACCCTCCTTTTTCTCTCTTCTCTTCCTCTCTCTAATTTTATTTAAAATTTATCCACAAGGGCTGAGGGAGCCTCTATCAAATATCCAGATTTGCACTGTGTTATTAGTAAGAATTGCCTGGGGGAACCCATGATCTGTAGAGTGGAGAGGAGAGGGTGGAGGTGTGGGACTGCCTGGGAGCATAGGTGTGGTTTGGAGATAACTGGCCAAATCTCAACTACTGGTGGCCACTTCCTCTTAATGGGCATTGATCAAGGCAGACACTTAGGTATTTAGAAAAAGCAAATAGTTAAGAGTCGGCGATGTAATCATCTGATATTAATCATAGGAGAAGCCACACATTTAGTCAGTGACAGTTATCAGTAAGTTTACCTTAAAGGTGACTTCATGGCTTTGGTTCTCTTCCTATAAGTACACCATTATATGTTAGAATACAGTGGGGGACAAATGTTGCGTTCCATTACTTAAATGTATTTGCACTCTTTATTAAGTTTGATCAAACTTTAAAGTAATCACAATTAGGGAATTCATAGGAATTTATAGTGTGGAACTACTATACCAGCTAGTAATGGAGACATTTTGTAGCCAATAAAAATGAGACAGTTTAACCTGCAATATATGACCAAAAACATGGGTTTCAGGATCCAAGTTTTTTTCTATGTTTATGTACCAAACTCCTGCACGAGCTTCAGCTTTGATAAGAACACTGTGAACAGCAAGCTTTTGCAAATCTTCTTGAAGCCTTTAAAGCACCCTTTGACTGTCACTTTAAACAAAGTGTTTGCCGGCTTTCAAAAAGCACTATTGTTAAGACCTGTATTTGTTATAAAGGGTGCTTTAAAGGCTTCAAGAGAACGATTTTAAAGCTTTGCAAAAGCTCTGCAAATGGGTTGCAAAAAGCATTGGAGCCACTGCTGTTATATAAGCTGATGTAAGCAAGGCCTGTGTTGCACCATGAACCCTCATTTGTGTCCTATACTACTTACCTAGTATTTATTAAAAAATATATATTGCACAGTTTTGTTTACAGTTTTTATAAAATTTAAAGGATTAGGGGATCTTTTTGGATTGACTGGCCAGATTTTTTCCAGTTAAGTTTATTTTATTATGAGAACATTGTCATTATTAGGTCTGCAGGTGGTGGACTTATTTGCCCAAAGAACCTGTGGCTTAGCTGCAACAATCATTATAACCTTAAAAATTACAGATGCCAGGCTTATCTTAATTTTTATTATTTTATTTACTCTTTCATACAGTATTCTCAAGTTTCAACTCAATCTATACAATACAGTTCTTGATACTATGTATTTCCAGACTAGTACAATAGACTAAACTGGAAAGAAAAAGAGGAAGTCTATGCAGCTCTTAAACACTCCTAGTGCCTGGTGAAAGATTGGAAGAGCAGAGGCAACGAATAAACTACAGTATGAAGGTCACATGTATTTTTTTTTTTTTTTTTTAATCCCATCCAGTTAAGGGCCCAAGGCTTCTACCGGAGCCAGGATGAGCTTATTTGTAAAATTAATCCGCACAGCTGCTAAGAGTTGAGTATTTCTTACAAAGTGGCACCTGGTAAAGTTTTAGAAGAGCGAAGATAAACAACAAACTGGTAATGTCACAAGTAGATTGTAGTCCATCTATACTGTGTAAGAACCTGCAGCTGCAGTTGTCTGCAATAAGCACCCAGCTAAACATTCTTCTGCACTTTATAGACATCTGAATTGTATTACTCAAGAGAAGACATAGACCAAGTTGAATAGAAAAAAGAAAAACCGCAAAAGGGGAAGATAGGTGGATCTGTTCTAAAATATGTAATACCTTTTACATCATGTATAGTTAATGAAAAGGCAACATGGTGCATCCAAATGTACATCCAAATGATTTTTTTTTTTTTTTTTTTTATACAGATAGTGATAGGGAGATAAAATGCCAAGACTAAGCTAATACAACTAGAAAAACATCTCAACTCCAAGAAGGCGATGCTAGTAAAGACCTAGAATTTGATATAGAAATTGCTAATATTTTAACTCTGATACCTCAACTTGGCCAATGTCCGCTCTAGATGTGACTTGAATATTAGTTTTTGGAGGGAAAGTGAACCATACTATAGTTTAAAGACCAAGAGAAAAGAGCAAAGCTGTCTGTCTCAGTGCAAATTTATGATTTTATAAACCCAAAGAGAGAAAAAGAGCAAATGTATAATTTTATAAACCCAAAAAAGTGTTAAGACTTGGACGGTGTATTTAAAGGTATAACAATTGTTTGTTTTTTACTGCAGACTATTTGAGAAAATCACACAGAAGCTCAGTTACAACATTATAACTGGCATTAAAACATTGGAAATGTAATCCTTAAGCTGCTAAGCATGGAATATCAGAATTAACTTTTGCGAGTAGAAAAATGGAAGACTTGTCAAGAGCACTTAAACTCCGAAGAACTGTTAATGAAATCCCTTAAGTGGGAATAGCTATAGAGAAAAAAATGGAAAGATGTTTCACATTGTCTTTTAAACATAATTATGTTTTGGCTAAACAAAACCGTTCTTTTCAGAGGCTACAGAAGAGATATGTTAAACAAAGGAAATTGGTTGGAAATTCAGTAGTGAGATTGTTTTCTGGGAAAATGTGTCAAAGAAAAGTAGTGGAATTTAATATCCACAGTGAAATTGCTGGGTAGTAATGGACTGAACATACACCTCCATCGTGCTCAAGAATGTGACCATGCTGCAACTATGGCTGGTATTCATGGTTACATAGTTACATAGTAGGTTAGGTTGAAAAAAGACCAACAAGTTCAACTACTAGGGAAATGGAGATATCACAGATATAAAACCCTATAAGACATAGTTGGTCCAGAGGAAAGCAAAAAAAAAAAACCCTGGTACAATTTGCTTCAACAGAGGAAAAAATTCTTTCCTGATTCCATGAGGCAATCGGATGTTCCCTAGATCAACAGTCTCTCTTACCTTTACCTTAAATCCTTAATACCTAGTTATATTCTGTGCTTCTAGAAAAGCATCCAGCTCTTTCTTAAAGCAATTTATAGTAGTTCCTGAAACTACTTCCTGAGGTAGCTGATTCCACATTTTCACAGACCTTACAGTGAAGAATCCCTTTCTTATACAGAGATTAAACTTCTTTTCCTCTGGACGCAAAGAGTGCCCTCTTGTTCTTTGTAATGATCTCAAAGTGAATAATTGGGAAGGGAGTTCTCTATATGGACCATTTATATATTTATACAGGGTGATCATATCCCCCCTCCAATTCCACAATGTCCTTTTTGTGAACTGGTGACCAAAACTGGACTGCATATTCCAGATGTGGTCTGACTAATGCTTTGTACAGGAGCAGGATTATGTCTCCATCTCTGCAGTCTATTCCTCCTTTATTACAGAAAACTACTTTGCTAGCTTTACATATTGCAGCTTGGCATTGCATGCTGTTGTTAAGTATATGATCTACCAGAACCCCCAGATCCTTTTCCATTTCTGACTCCCTCAAATGTATTCCCCCTAGACAGAAATAGTACTTTTAATCCCAAACTCTGTATCATTTATAAAGATGTTAAACAGTAAAGGTCCCAACACTGAACCCTGGAGTATACCACTAATAACCTTGGACTATTCAGAGTATGAATCATTAATTACAACTCTCTGGATGCGGTCTTTAAGCCAGTTCTCTAGCCATTTGCAGACTGATTTTTCTAAACCTATTGACCTTAACTTGAAGATTAACCTTCTTTTGGGTACTGTGGGAACTAAAAATGCTTTAGCAAAGTCCAAGTACACGATATCAACTGCTATTCCACTGTCTACCTGTTTACTTCCTTGTCAAACAAATTTACTTTCTTTTTATAACTTCTGTCTTTCTTGAAGCCATGCTGACTATCACTTATAATATTTTCTAGCACAAACTCCTCTATGTGGTTCTTTATCAAACTCCCTGGGACCTTTCCAACTATGGACTTTAAAGAAACCAGTCTGTAGTTACCTGGCAATGACTTTGCTCCCTTTTTGACGATAGGAACTGCATTGGCCTTAAACCAATACAATTGGTACAATGCCAGTGACTAAAGAGTTTCTAAAAATTAGAAATAATGGCTTTGAAATACCAGCTCAGCTCTTTGAAGACATA
>NC_092865.1:27766198-27787513 GCF_032062135.1 Pyxicephalus adspersus | reverse complement strand
ATTTGCACATTTGTTATAAGCTCTGCATTGTTAGAAAGAACTAGGTCCAGCAGAGTATCATTTCTAGTTGGGGCTTCTCTAAACTGTACCAAAAAATTATCTGGTAATAAATTCACAAATTTCCTTCCTTTTGCTGTTCCTGTAATGCTATTAATCCAGTCAATGTCAGGATAGTTGAAATCTCCCATGATTAAAACACTTCTACTTTTTGCTGCTTTTTCTATCTGTGCTAGTAGTTGATTTTCTATTTCTTCCTTAGCACTTGGGGGCCCTATAGCAGACTCCAATAATTATATGTGGATTGTGCATCCCCACATTCAGCTCCACCCGTAATACCTTAACCTCATCGCTTGTTCCATCAGCATTTTCTTCTTTAACATTCACTTGTCACATACAGACAGACACCTGTTTTAATGAGAGTATAACCAGGAATATTGAAAGCCCAGTGATGAACAAAGCCAGGATTCAGCAATGCCAACTAAGTCATTATTCTCTTTACTTATTAGGCTTCTAACTCCCCCATTTTGTTTGCCAGACTTCTAGCATTGGTTACCAGGCTCTTCAAAGCCAATAGTTGTGTTTGGGCAAAGAAAAACAAAATAAATCCCAATTTGTGCCTAATTTTCCTGAGCCATTTCTTTTGCATTTTTATGTATGACATTTTTGGATTTTCATTCTCAACCTGCTGATTGCAGCTGCTGCAGAATGTTGGAATACCAGTGAATAGGAGCTCATTATGAACCTGTGTATGCTGTAAAGACCATAATTGGTAAATTAGAAAAAATAGAAGACTGTGTTGTTTTTGTTCTTTATAAAGCTATGAAACAAATAATGAGAGTGAAAAGGGAAGGTAAACTGACCGAGAGTCACAAACTGCTCATGGCTCAAGGAACCCCTAGCAATCTTTGGAGGAACCTTAGGCTTCCATGGAACCCTGGTTGGGAAACAGTGTCTTATTGCATCCAAGGACCTAGGTCAGATTTCCTGTTTGTGACAATGGTGGAACACTTGCATGCATTGTCTCGGCACACCAGCATATCATTTTCCCTGTAAGTACAGGATTAAACATCTGGTGCTCCATGTTCCTGAGAAAGCTAAAGAAACACAACCTCTGGCTGCTGACAGCCTTGACTCATTTTATATCCTAATTTATCAATATCAAACAACTTAACATAGAACAGGGCTGCTGGTTTGCATAAAGTTATGTCACTCCTGCCCCAAAGGGCTATCCTGTCTGTTGACTAACATATTAATCGTGTTAGAATGTCTTTTAAGTTTTCTCACTCAGACACCCACAGATGGAAGTACAGGATTTGCTGTAAGATTTAGGGCGACATGATTCAGCTGACTGATTTGTAAGCTATTTGCTTGAATACATGCAAAGACCACATGGTATACATAGTATAAGCGCGTGTCCCAATTTAGAAAGGGTGACTCAAAAATGACAGGATCATGGGGGAATCACACCAAATTTAAATATTTTTTGTTCAACCTTCAAAATAGAAAAAAAAAAAAGTTAGAAAACTGGAGTGATTAAAGGATGAGTAGCCAAGAGCTGGACTAACATCACTTGAATCCCTAGATGACTTGATGAGAAATTTTTGCACACTGCTTCAAAACTGTCCTCAAAAACAACCAATACATATATCCCAGCTCTCTACAAATTTTTGTTTTAAAATATATGTAAGCCTAAAAAAGCCTAAAGGTGTGTTTTTTTTAGGCTTTCGTTGTTCTATTTGCTTTTGGTTATGCAGTCAGTTGCTATAAAGTCTTTATGGATGAGCAGTTAGAACAGTATATATATTAGGACTCCAGATTTTCCCCCTTCTGATGTTTAGAGATTGGGGGAAGTGTTCTGCAGTCCACAGTGGAAACTTGGCAGGGTTGTAGCTAACTGAAACTTTTGCAGCACAGTAAAAATGCACAGGAGGCTAGACATTTACAGGGTTTCTAGCGGAATTAAGGTTTTTTAATGATTTTTTTATTTAAAAGTTTTTTAGACTAAAGAACACATAACAAAGAAATAACAAACAAATAGTGTGAAAACAAAAAGTGTGAAAAGCAAAAATAACAAATAAATACAAATGGTAAATAAAAAAAAAGGAAGGAAATAAAATCTGCCAACAACATAAATAAAAAAGCCAGAAAATGTAATATATAAAAGTATAACCATGCATCTGGGATGGGCTATCCAAGAAGACTGTTGTGCTTAAAGCTGAATGGCTTGACAGATTTTATAAGAATTTATAAGCAAATAACTTATCACATTGAACTTGTGATTTAGCCTTTATAATATCGGACACATTGGGAACCTCAACCCTACACCGGTTGCACACAAAAGATGAGACTATAGTTCTATACTCTACAGAATACTTTCTCAATCCCTAAATTAGGTAAAGCCAATATAGGGGTTTGGTTTCAACAGAACTCATATAAGTACAGTGAGAAGTTAAAAAATAGTGAACCACTTTCATTTAACAGAATTAAATTTTTTTTTGAATTTATGGAAAGTTGAGGGATATTTAGGGTATCCAAATAGATCCTAAACATACTAAAATATCCTAAACCCCTACAAAATACAATTTAACATGAAAAATTTAAATTTTCTCTATTGAGTATAATTTAAACATTTTAGAAGTTAAAACATGAGATATTTTATATATATATATATATATATATATATATATATATATATAATGATGGGTTATATTATATTGATGGGTATCGGCCTCCTTCTCTTTACACAATAACAGTTAGACCATGTTAGAAACAGAGATCAAATCATCAGTCTGCAGTCTTCACTTTCACTTTTAAGCATTACAAATGTATGGTGAAGCAATGCAAACCTTGGGACTGAATAATGAGAAGTACGTATCCTTTGGTGGCTATCTCCGCTTACATATATGTATTTTATCTGTGTTATTAGCCGTTTGCCCTAAGTTCCATTTTATTTTACCTTCCATTTTCCTTTTTGCCTCCCCAAAATAACAAAGTTGTGTTCATGCCTATTTTTCCCCATACTGTATTTTTCTATGGGTCATCTGTGCTTATGTATTATGCATGCAAGCTCTGCCTTCTTTTATGTTAGCATTCCAATGTATTGTGGGTTCATTCTGATAAAGAAACTGCTGATTTTAGGTTATAAAAATGTTTAAAAATCCCAAAAGATTTTGTCTATTTTGGGTAAGGGAGAATTACAAAGGGAAGTAAGAAATGATATCAGACTGCAGTGGTATTTCTTTGAACTTTGTAATTTCCTCGGAAAATGTGTCAGGTCGGTAAAGTTTCTTGTTACACAAAAGGAATATATAATATTTTGACACCAGTTAAAATATTTTTTTAATTTTGTAAAGAATGGTTAAAATGTCTGTCAACTTTATGTATGATCTTACAGAAGGTCAAGAAAAAGTTCATCACACCCCATACAGGTAGTCCCCAAATTAAGGACATCTGACATAGGGACGTCTCCTAGATACGAACGGGGCTTCCCTGCTTGCTCGTGTGCAGAATGGCGGCTTGATGGGGGAGGGGGCAGTTTGCATGAATGGCTTGCAGAAGAAATCTTTTGCTAAACACACCTGAGGTTGTGGGTGATCCTAAGAGCGGAGTTGTAACATCTTGTAACTCTTTAATGACCAAGACAATCTCTGCAGTTTTTTTTTTTTTTGCATATCAAAGCACAGCTTGCTCCAGAAGTTAATAAATGCCCATAAAGTTGTTTTTTTTTCTTTTGCTTTGTTTGTGGTTAACTCAGTGAGGATTTTATACAGTAACTGACACCACGCTGCCTAATAATATGTTAAGACAAACATCTGTCCTAAGTGCATTTATTAAAATACTGTACCTGTTCCAACTTACATACAAATTCATCTTTAGAACAAACCTACAGTTTCTATCTCGTATGTAAGCTGGGGACTACCTGTATATGTTTCCCATATTTGTTCCTCCATGATAATCTACTGCCTTGTGAAAGGAAGAGGTTTGACACTTTTGATCTGTCGTATGCACATATTGCTTTATACAATGTTATTTTCATTGTTTTTCTTTTCAATTCTTGCATCAAAAGGTCCCTAAAATCCCATCAGCAGGATCCCACTCATGAAAACAAACCCACACCACAACCTCTAGCTGCAGCATGAATGATACACATCTTTTTCCCACGCTGATTCAGACAGCTTTATACTGACCCCCTACATTACTGAAAGAATGTTGTGTGCCAAATTCCTTACCTAATAGTTGTTAAATGAGCTGCATACTACATTAGGTTCTAATAAGCCACAGATGTGTTCTGTCTGCAGTAAGGAGACATGTACTAGAAATGGTTAGCTATGATCACATTTAATAAAGTCAAAATATGTGATAAGGGGCAATGAGGAAATCCTATATAAGTACAGCAAAGTGACTTCCCCAAGGCTTTGAGGCAGTGGCCAGATCTTATTAGAAATGTATTCATGAAAGATTGAATTGTGTTATAAAATGCTCCCAAGCTTTGCTTCTTAAAGTGAACT
Organism: Pyxicephalus adspersus; assembly: GCF_032062135.1. Lineage (NCBI taxonomy): Eukaryota > Metazoa > Chordata > Amphibia > Anura > Pyxicephalidae > Pyxicephalus > Pyxicephalus adspersus. The sequence continues at coordinate 27,783,005 of NC_092865.1, read as the reverse complement.
AAACTCACCAAAACAAACTGCAAGCAGGCAGGTGACAGGTGATATGATGTAGTTATCCCAGCTTCCCCCTGTCCACCAGGAATGAATGAACATCTGTGCTCATACATGAGAAATACATTATTCCAGGTAGACCAATCAGGATAGCCAAAAATCTGTACCCTGGCAGGTGACTGGGCAAATACGCAGCACCCACAATAAAGTAGAAACTGGTTAGTTTATTAAAAAATATGACATGTCCTGTAGAACTGTTCTGCAACTATACAATATTTCCTTTGCTTTATAACAACCACCAAATAACTTGTAAAAGATGCTATAAAAGGGCAAGGTGGGGCACCTGCAAGTATGGATTACAGAAAAATATTGCAGAATTTATTGGTAGATTTTGTAATAAATTTGGGGGTGATGGAAGTCTTTTGACAATCCTAACACAGGCTTAACTGGTTGGTGCAGTGTTTCGTTACCAGGGTTCCTCCAGAGGTTGTTAGGTGTTATAAATTGCTATAAGCAATTTCTGCCATTTAGGTCAATTACCACAGACACCAATGATGTTTTTGGCTATCTGTAAGGGTAACATTCGTCCCACTGACCACCATGCTAATGCACTTTGAGCTGTGAAGTAATTATAGAAGGGGTTTGTTTTTTAGACATGAAAGTTATTTCAAAGGTTAAAAAAGGTAGGGAAACACTGTGTTAGACGAATGAATGGGTAAACAGCAACACAAAGTATTTCAAATATTGTAGACAGCACCGAGCATACAGAGCATTGTCATGCTGGCATTATTAAACCGTAAGGGCTTGTTTCCGTTGATGGTTAGCAGGAGGTAACAGGGTGCCTGCACCACTTGGCAGACACTAATTTAAAGCTACCCTATGCCATATATCATTGAAACAAAAGAATGTGTTTCAATAAATAATAATAAACAGTATTTAAATAGCACCAACATATTATGGAGTGCTGTCCATTAAAATAGGGGTTGCTATTGACAGACAGACACAGACCATGACAATGGTGGAGGAAAGGACCCTGCCCCGAAGAGCTTACAATCTAGGAGAAAAACGTTTAGGATAAATCCTGCGGGGTTTGGAATCTTTGGATATCTTGATTGCCCAGTCCAGAATTACATAACTCCCACACAAATACACAAGAGTTTTTTCATTCGTTGATGAATTTACTTTTAAAAAGATTGCTATAAGGCAGGTAGATTTGTTTTATTTCAGAAGAGACCTAGCCTGCCTTTTTTACAACTAAAAAACCTGACAACTGTTTTTTTTTGTATTATATATTGTTTCATTTTAGGGAGAATGCAGAATTTTGATGTCTGGTACTTTTCTCTTTCTATTCAATCAAAAACCTAAAACTAAATGATAGTTTATATGGATCAGTCACCTAGGTTATATGATCATATACAGTATAATCACTGTGAATATTAGGGTTCACATACTATTATTTTTCAAAACTAGGCCAGCCCATGGGTATTTCCCCCATTGTGTTCCAGAATTTCTCCTTTAAAAATAGCTTTTACTTGAACTAAGGGGTGAATCCTCCCTGTATGAGGCAGTACTGAGTGTTACTATATAAAGAACAGTTGTGTCTATTTTAGCCAAAGATTTGTCATAATGAAAAGAATATGCTGCCTGAGCTACGGTATAAACTTCCCTTTAGTCAGCATTTTGTTACAGTAATTGTTTAGAAGGAATTACTGATTCTTTGAGTAAATAAAACGATTGTGGTGTTCATCTGTTCCCACTTTAAGTTTAGGAATTTGTGCCTAAGAGGGGTGATTTCCTGAAGTCTAGTCCGATGTTTATTTACTTTCAAGTCATTACCCACTCATGGAGAAATATTTATAGTGCAGTATTCAGTGGGAAATGAAAAGGACATTATAAACTCTGTAATAATAAAGTGAGGGAATGATAATACACAATATAACGTGCTTGTACATTTTTATTATATGTTAATAAAGACCTCAAACTCTATTTCAGGGATTCATTATATCATAAGCTGTGGAGGATTTCTAACCCATCACTGAATTTCAAAAACTAACATTTAGGGTGGCCATAGAGAGGCAGATGTTTCATCAGGAATTATATCAATTAATCACCTACTGATCGCTGAACTCGCTTCGATCGTCCATGATCGCCTATGCCACTAAAAAAGGGTATTTATAGTATTAGCACACAGATATTTTTTAAACAAGTTGAAAATTCCTTCTATGCAATAACGCACACCTCTGATAGTTGGGATTATATTATACATTCTCTAGGAAAGCTATTCACAGCTTAATTCATGACCCAGAAGTGCTCCAGTTGTCCAGAAATTGGTCCATGGTCCATGTTTGGAGAATACATTGTTTGACCACCTAGCATATGCTGCTAAATAGAATCCATTCCAGCAACAGGTTAATGAGATTTCTCCTGCACAATTGCACTGCAACGTATGTAATTGACTAATAACAAAAAAAAGGAGTTTGTTTCCCCATCTTTTTCCAAACTGATGTTTAAACTGGTGGAGAGGTTGCAGTGCGGTTATCACTTTTTCACCACACCGAACCACCGGTGGCAACCCAATAGAGAAGGAATGAGTACTGCTCACTATGATCCACTGTCAAATCTGCAAACACTGAGTCTTTAAAAACCAGTGCTTTGGTTTGGGCAGCCTAGCAGTGGCAAGATACCAGATTTTGGGAGCTGTGTGTGAAAGCTTGTTTTCTCAGCAGTTAGAAGGAGGTACCACTTTGGGAGTATCTCATCAAAATATATCTCTATTGCAAGGGATGTAATTTTACAAGGCATTTTATTTTTTGGAATGCAATTTTCCTGTAAAGCCCAACCATACTCACAACTGAAGTAGGCAGATTCTAACAATAATAAGGTTGATGTGAATATAGTATATAGAAGCAAACTGGTGGACAGAATACCTGTTTAATGGGCCCAGTGTGTTTGCATGCTTCTCATCTCTACTTGTCTCTAAATTCAGTTGGTGGAAGCATCACTCAAAAGTGACCCCCAAAGGTGATGGACAATAGATTCTAGACTACCTTTTCCAGCATCTTATCACTTTGGAAGTCCTGTTTCTATGTAAAGAGGTGTGAGTAGTAATAGTTCACAGAAAGTGGATGACCTCAATTTATCAGGGAACCAAAGGGACAAGAGGTCAGGCCTGTGTGAGTAGGTTCACAGCTAAGCACAGCTAAACAATGGGTAATAATAGGTATAAAGTTTAGTTCAAAGGAAATACGTATAATTTACATTTATGCACATGACTGATTTGAGAATTTGCTTTTCTCTTTTGGATTAAGTTAGGCTTTATGTAGTTTACATGCTACCAGTTAAATTAAGAAAAGATGGATTACTACATTCTATACATTTCCAATAATGGATACAAAGCAGTTCACATCCCTTGTTATATTAGGCGCTGATCATGATTTCCTAGCAGCCAGGGAGACTGGCTGTAATGAGTAATGAACACACTCTGCAGTGCTGCTGAACACATGAATCGGCTTTTCTTTTTGGCATGAATCAAGTGAAACATGCAGCTCCGCATGGTGCTCTCCAACATGACTCAGTAAACCCTTCAACAAACGGATGTGACAGAAACCAAAAATCACAGTACGAGACTAAAAATGACTTAAGCAATATAAGTAATATTTCCTTAAAACAATATTGTATACGAAATCTAATTCTGTTGGTTCAGTCAAGTGTTCATTTAGTACATTCATCATGGTTGCTCACATTTATCCCAAGATAGTTTTATTTAGAGCTGAAAACCTTGAAAACTTCTGTTAGACTGTTTTGTTGTCTCTGTTGCATTGATGTTGCAAGATATAAGGAAGTGGAAATCTTTCATTAGAGACACAATTTGCTGGTGACAACCATCTAGAATGCAAACTGTTTTTTCTTTGGGGAGATAGCCTATTCCTTTTTTTTTTTTTGCACGCTGATGACACAAAGTGGAGAGAAATTCTGATCCTGGGTTAGGAGAGGGAGGATCAGCACATGTACCACCGGTTTCAAGTCCTATCAAAGAATTTTCTGACATGAGGAAAAAGCAAAGTGAGAGGTTATGTGCTCAGTCTGCTGCTTCTCCTCTTACTGTCAAGCCAAAGGCTGAGAAGGACCCAGAAGTGTTACCTAACCATTGTAGAGAACAATGAGGCCTCTTGACTTGGCAGACAAGCCAGTGTTGCATCTCAGAAATGGATAGCCAGAAACACAAATCCTTTGCCAGAAAAAAAATGTATATGTGTTTCATCTGTTAATTTCATTCTTTGCCCAAAGCTAAAATTCAGGAAGGTTTGTGTGCCTAAGTGTAGATTTCTCCTGCTTCTTGCTTACATATCGATTTGAGGACCACACTTCTATTCTATGGTCTACTTATTCTCTTCCTCTGTGATTTTTGCTATTTAAGCTTCTGACAACTTAGACAGCCAATCACAAAACAGTCCATTCTGTCTGTTTTACAGTGCATTCAAAGCAGAACTATATTTTAAAAATAAAATATTGCATTCTAGATGGTTGTTTATTGCGAAAGGGACAGACCATGTCCCTTTTGCAATAAAACAACCCTAAATGTCTCTTCATTTCTGTAATTTACACCGAGCTGCCCATGTGCAGTACTGTGTACAACCCGGCGGTAGCTGGCTTCCAGGAATGAAAGAACTTCTGTGCGCATGTGCGAATTACAGCAATCCAGCCTGACCACTCAAAGCAGCCTAAGATCTTGAACTCAGAGAAGAACCAGGTGAAGATGCCAGAGCCCATGTGAGAAAAGGTGAGTGTACATAAAAATTGCGAACAGGCAGATATGTTTATTTTATTGTTGAGACATATATTAAAACATCACTTCCCATTCTGCAATAAAGAAAGTTTAAACTGTATATATGGTTCATAGATTTAAATTTAGTAGAAAGAAAATTAGAAAAAAAATCTGGGAAGATTTACAGCAGTTTTTTTCCTTATACGTCAAGGGTGAATGAATTATTAGTTATGGACATCCTTCCTCTTTCATATTAATATAACCTTACATTTGATTTCTATGAACTACATAACCTATTTGCAGAAGTTGCAATATTTGAGGAAATTATGGTCATAGATTTCCATTCATTGTTTTTATATTATTTTGCTTTGATGTGGTAAGAATGGAGATTTTTGCAGGATGTCATTCATTATAATTTCCAGTTTTTTTATTAACATAAATTAATGAATAGGTCACTACAATGAAGATAATTCATGTGGCATCTACTATACCCCCAGCAGCTAATTTCCATGTTAGGTTCAATTTTGTAAGTAATAGAAAAAATAGAAAGCTGGAATCTGTAGTATTACCGGTCACTTCCCTTAGCTCTGGTTTTTATACACGACACATGATTACCTAATATGACTATGTAGGCTTCAACCATTTTGGCTCTCATGCCTGTATACCTCTTTATGGATCTAAGCATATTTTCAAATTTCTGTTATCAACCTTTTGAATTGAAAATAATTCTGTCCTAACTTACCAAAGTATAGACATAGTATAGTATAGTAAAGACAATCAAAACTTTCTTTTGGTAATATCTTGATATAATTATTTTGTTTTGTTGTGCAATTCATAAGCAAAACCCTACCACAAAAAAACCCTAAAAGTTACTTTATTCAGTGTTAAAATGTGGAAAATAATATATTTTTTTAATTTGTTCTAAAATTGTGATTCTAATTTAACATTTGCAATATTTTTTAAACAAATAAAGTTTTTTGTTTGAATTGCACTTTTTAAATTTAACAACTATAAAATGAATGAGCAAATGAAATAAAGCAAAGTAAAAGCAAAAAAATAAAGTAAAAATTAGTAAAAAAATAATCAGGAAAATAAAGTCCATCTCTTTTATTGTAAGGTCTTTTGGGCAGGGTCCTCTCTTCCTCCTGTGTCATTGTCTGAATCTGTCTGTCATTTGCAACCCTTATTTATTGTACAGTGCTGCAAAAAATGTTGGCACTTTATAAATTCAGTTTATATTATTAATAATAATAATAATAATTATAAAAAATCTCCATCCCACTCATCCTCTATAATCTATCCAGGGTAAACCTCCATTGGTCCCCTCGCACTGGTATAACTTCTCTATTTGACAGCCGCTTTTGGGAACCACACTGCTCTTTGCCACAGCTGTATGCAGGGGGTCCCCATCCCTTTTTATTTAATTGAATGGAAGTGGCTGGGACTACAGTTAAGCCTGCAACAAAATGCTGTGGCTCACTGCAGATTTGAAATGGTCCAAAAGTGATATGCAATTGACTGAAACAGAGTGGATGAAAATGAAACCAGGAATCTTTGAAAGATTTTTATCTAACAGTGTTTGTTAAATGGTCAGATGTCCAGATTTTAACAGGAGAAGCTTCTACAGCCGCTCAATTTACAGCAATCCCCACTGTAATTAGATTACCAGCAAGTATGCCAATTAGAAACTACTGTCCTATATTCACTTAGCTGAAGTCTCAACGTGAACATACAGTAGTAAAAGCAACAAGTGCTTAATTACTGACATGGGATCAATATGGACAAAGGAAATGTTTATATTTTGGTGACTGGCTTACCTGACTTGTCTGAAGTTGGTGACTGATATAATAGGAGACAGAGATAAGCAAGGGAATATGAGTAGAAGTCCAGCATTAGGAGCTTCTATGTTTCCCTGATTACAAGCGAATGTTTAACAAATGTGGGAGTATAGCACTTTTTTTTTTTATTATATTTTTTATATATAGCAATGAATGATGATAGCTCCTATAAAGATTATTATTGTTGCTGTCTGCATCCCGGCAGGTGAAAAACATTGTTCCTGGTGACTATTGCCTTGTCAACTTTTCCTGTCTGAAATCAGTAGGAACTTTTTTTTTGGGGGGGGGGTGCTGGCAATCTACTTTACATTTTTTTATTTTCTTTTGTAAAAAAAAAGTTGTTGGGATTAAGAAAATCCAGAAAGCATACTTAGAACATTGTTTCCTACCTGAAAACAATAGGTCTTTGTCTTAAAAATGTGTAATACTCTTATAAAGCGTCCCATGGAATTTAATCACCGTAAATCAGAGCTTAGATTCAGTGCTTACTAGATGAACAGTTTGGCCAATATTTGTGAAGTCAAACCATTCAGTTCAGACTAATATTTTTTCATCAAAATCTAAAGAAAACTACTGCAAAGAGGTAATGCAAAGTAGGATCTTGCAGTGATCCTCCCAACGCAAACATTGTCACCACAGCTTATATGGTAGTAATGTTACAGTTACCTGTATCTTAAGATTCTATAAACATTAAAGTGGAAATAAACTAAAAGCAAAAAAAAATCCCACTTACCTCTACTCCTGCAGATCTGTGATTCAGTCCTGCATCGTCCTAGGATTCCTCTCCATCTCTTGCTCCGTCACCCGATGCGCAGATACGAGATCGGGTGATGTAGCGGCTGTGACGGAAAAAAAAAAAAAAAAAAAGAGCTGGTCTCACTGCACATGTGTGAGGTTGGCATCTCTTTCCCCTTGGTGGAGACTCTGGAAAAGATGCCCCTTCTGCACAGAGGAAGCAGCCAGGGCCTCCCGGGATGCATGATGTAGATATCCCAGGAGGGTCTGCGCTCCCAATTAAGTCTTGATCACTGTAGTGTAAAAGTAAAAATGTAGAGTTTAGCTATGCTTTAAGCTCTTCAAAATGCCCCACTCCATCAGTTATAAAATACTCCAGTCCTTATCAAGCCTGTACATTCCTAAACACACTTACCTGACATTTAAAGAGATCCTTAAGATTGAAATTAGGCTTGGGACAAAATCTAACCAGAAAGCAGACATGATAAAGAGTTATGTACATACTAGAGTGGGTCAGGTAGAAGGATCTAAGTCAATTTGTGGAGCAGAGTCATAACAAAGAGCTTATGTCAGATTGTATGAAGCTGGCTTTTTACAAAATTTGGCAACGTGGATTCTGGTATCCGGTGCTATTCTGATATTAAACACATCACAGCAGAACATAATACAAGATGTACAATGTATGTATGCATGTATGATCAAAGCTAGTAGCAAATTCTTTATGCTTAAGTCACAATAGAACACCGATGATGGTGTTCTACATAGTGGTGCTCTACACAAATTCATTTAAATTTATTCCGGAGGTGTTTGGCAAAGTCTGCTGCTTCATGAATAATGTTTAAAAACTAAGGCATTGTTACTACTGCAAATTTTTATGATGTATGGGACCCAGAAGGCAGTGTTGATATCTGCAGGTAACCTGGGAGGATATTTCGATTTTTATGGAAATAGATGATTTAAAATATTAAGACCTCTCATAGAGATTATGTGACTCTGATTCTCTATGTATGGCGCTGTGTCAAAACTACTTGTTTTTCCTTGAGTTATAAACTATCATAGTCTCCGGCTGTCAGTAGTGAGAAGAATGTGTACAAGAACTGTCCAAGGAAAAACTGCCATTGAATTAATGACAGAGTCTAAGCTGCCAGGAGGAGCAGCTAACTGGGGAGGCTAACTCATCTGGTCTAATCCTTTAGAAGTTCCATTGCAGGGTAATTGCTTAAAAAAAATGTAAAGCTGTCCATGAGAGAGAAATGTCAAAACACACCTTTAAGGGGCATGTGAACATTTAAACTTGACCATAGAGCAAGGAAAGCATGTTGTCTGGTCTCACAAATTTCATTTTCTTCTGGATAAAATTAGATGGCTGGGTATGTGGCCATCATATATCTGAAGAAGAAGACATGCCAGTGGAAAAAGTATCTGCTGGTATTGTCTCGATGACAGATACCACAGGACACCTCCAAAGGCCTTCCTGAATGGAACTACAGAAAGGGGAGGGGGGCATTTACAATATTACTGCACAAGATTACTACATAATATATTGGCTTTAGGTTCACATTATAAATAAAGTTAAGGAGTACTCAACTTCCCCCACCCATTCCTTTTTCATTTTTACTAGTATTTACTTTCCAAAAGTGTAAAAGGCAGTTTGAGTGCCCAGCATGCTGCCCAAAGCCAGCCATTATTTATTTTCCCATACCTTCCAGTATATTACTGTGCATGTGCCAGGCTAAAGATTCCTATAGGTATAGAAAATAATGGCCAGTCTTTACAGATTCATTTTTAGTTTGGCTCATGCACATGCCAGATACCATTAGCCTTCAATTTTACAAAAGTAGAATTTCTCAGCATGTAAACGCACATTGAAAGATATAGCAGTACAATGTAAACTGTTTATTGTTAAATTAATGATAATTTGCTTAAAAAATGTAATGCTGTCCATGAGAGATAAATGTCAGAACACACCTTTAAAGGGCATGTGAACATTCAAACTGGACCATAGAGCAAGGGAAGCATGTTGTCTGGCCTCACAAGTCACATGTTCTTCTGGATAATATAGATGGATGGGTATGTGGCCATCGTGTATATATATGGAAAAAAATACAAAGGCCTTCCTGAATCCATACCTCAGCAGGTCAGAATTTTTTGGGCTCCACAGGGAGGTGTGTGTGTGTGGTGGGGGTAGGAGTACAAGAACATCTCCAGTTGATAGTGACTAACTACTATTATAGATATACAATGACCTACATAAATCAGAACCTTGTCAGCCACATAGAACAAAGACTTTGTTCCTCTAACACAGGGCCTGATTTATAAACCTCCCTGGCAGTGCTGAGATATAAGAATTTTTAAATGTCAAAGCAGTACAATTTAAAATACTTATTTTAAATTTCTCGCATGATCCCTCCCCCCATCCGCACAGTCCCGCAAGCTTGCACAGCCTGGCCCGGCCGGCATCTTGTCCCCCGGCCTTGCGTCCCCAATGTTCACACGCTGGGGACGCAGATGGCGACTGGCATCTGTGTAGCCTAGCGATGCCAGGCCGGCATCACCTGGAAAGCAGATGCCTGGCATTGCTGGAGGACACTGCGGGCATTGCTGGAGGATGCTGTTGCCACCACTGAAGGATACCGCGGGAACGTTACCGTTTTTGATACTGAAAGTTAACCCTGAGCCACTCTTGAGAATACTGCCAGGGAGTTTAAAGCTCTCCAAGCTGGGTGATCCAGCCAACCTGGAATGGATTTCTTCAAAGTCATTTGCTATTTGTTAGATAATTTTTTCCTGGACCAGATCCATCCCAGGTTTACTGGACCACCCAGCTTTACTGATGAAAGTGTATTCTCTCCAGCCTTTGAGAGCTTTAATAAATCATGGCCACTGTCTCTGTGTGTTATCTAATTAATGAACAATGTGCAGTGCAGTAAAATATCTACCAAAATTTAGTTTTTGGAGATCTGCCCTGATGCCACTATGAGTTCTAAGAGGGGAGTAACAGTGAATGGATCAGCAGAATAAGGCGAATACAACTGGAATGAATCATCTGGGATCAAGCAATAGATTAAACAAATGTAAATAAACAATACTTTCTATGATGACTATAAAAATAAGTCACAAACTATTTCTTCTATGTGTTTTATGTTTTCTTGAATTAGGGGTTAACTTATTAGTTAGTTTTGCTTGATAAGTTTTTTCTGCATTGTTGTATTAAACAAGCAAGCCTGTTAACTCCTTTAAATGTAAGATATGTATTACTCAGCTTGGACAAATATTTTCTTTAGGGAGGTGACAAGTGTTTTGATAAAGTCCTGCATTAGGCCACAATCAAAAGAACCAATTCTTGGAATTTGAAATCTGGCAGTGCCAATGTCAAAGCAACGTTGCTAGATTAATATGTGCTGAAAGCAGCTAAACAGTCCGTAGTTTGGAATTCCTTGTAGTCATAATAAAAAGGCTGGATGGGCACAAATCCAAACATGTAGAACTTGGCATAACATTTGAAGAGGTGCCATCAGGAGACCTAATATAATGGTAATTATCTCTATTTCTGTTAACACCTAAAAAAAAATGTTGTGGTTAAAAAATTAGAATTTTTTTTATTTTATTTTTCGGAGGCATCTAAGTTATGTGCCATTTAATTTACTTGTAATAGTATACTACACACAAGACAACCCTGACAGGACAAAGTTAGTAATACATGGTAAGTTATAGATAATTGCCATTTCTTTTTGAAAACTGCAGTGTTACTTTCTCTGATTATCACAAATCATTTCCATGCAACTAAGCTCAGAAATTTAGATTTCCTTGTTGGAAGGAAAAACATGGAATTAGATAATGTCATTTCAAAAGTTATTTTCATTGTGTTTTTTTCTGCACCTTTCACTATTCCTGCCATAACAAAACTTGTTCATATACTTCCTTATTCACGTTGTGCCAAAGACAACCTATCACAAACCAACAACAAATTACAGGAAAATCAGATAAAATATTGCATTCTAAGTGGTTATCTGCAGCTTTTTATTTTTTATTATTTTTTTATTAGCACCTCTTTGACTTGGCATGCCAAGGCTCACTTCCATACTTTAATTGTCCAGTTACTGTCTGTGTGGGCCTAGCATCTCTTTATGTTGGTGATTGGGAAATCTGTATATGGCCTGATTTATTAAAGCTCTCCAAGGCTGCAGAAGATGTACTTTAATCATTGAAACTAAGTGATCCAGCAAACCTGGAATGGATCTGGTCCAGGATTGAAAACATTTGCTAACAAATAGCAAATGACTTTTGAAGAAATCGATTCCAGGTTTGCTGGATCACCCAGCATCACTGATAAAGGTGTATCCTCTCAAGCCTTGGAGAGCTTTAATAAATCAGGCCAATAGTGCCCCTTAAAGTGGAGCTTTTAGCCAAAAAAAAAAATTAGTAAAACTGTCTACTACTGAGTTAGATTCGTGATGTGAGTCCAGTATGTCCTTAAGTCCAGTAGTCCAGTAGTTCTCTTACCCAATCTTGCATTGTGCAGGTGTGAGATTGGGTGACAAAAGCATCTGGGTGTAATGCATGTCTGATCTCATGCAAGGTGCACAAGGAACAGCCCACAGCCAATGGAATATGTGATGTATGGCTTTAGGTTTCTTTTTTAGACAAACAGAAAGGGAAGGGAAGATGAAAGATGAAAGGGGAGTAAAAAAATGTAATGTAAAAAATGTGAGTTGGATAGGAATCCATGATGTACTGTCATGTTTTTATTGATGTCTGAGTTTTCATTAACCACCTGAGCGTTACACTGAGGTCTAGATTTCTGTACCAAAAGTCGGACGACGATCGACGGAGGACGACGCTGGAACACGAACACGACGCTGGATGAGCACAGGGGGACCAGGTAAGTGGGGATGGGAAAAAACTTGGGGTTAACCATCCTAGCCGTTTTTTTTTTGCCCGTACGAAGGTCGGGCTTAACGGCTAGGAGGTTAAAAATCTTTTAGCTTATTTACTAAAGTATTTGAGAATTGTTACATATTATTCATCTAGTCATGTGCAGGAATAATAAGTAAACTGGAATTAGCTTTTAATGTGACTAGATAATTAAAGTGAATAGCCTAACAATTTATTGTTTGACGATTCCCAACTCCTTTACTTTCAGTCCTCACGGCCTCCTAATTCCTGTGTCTGTGACTGCATTGTGATTAGGAAGAAGAGGAATTGCTAAATTCCACTTTACTGAAATTTCTCTGGAACCTGCATACTTGTATAGATAAATTGTGAAAATTTCTGAGAAATAATTGAGGTGTAATGGTCACAGTGTAAACATTCTTTCATTATGGCTATATTAGAAGCCATAATGAAAGAATGTTTTAAATGGACCATATGGACATAATATTATATAAAATCTAGTGGGCAGAGGGTCTTTTCATACATATTCAGCCACACCACTAAAAAAAATATTTTATTTATAAACATAAGGGAAAATATTTTGCTTCTCTGTGGAACCTTAACCCCTCCAGAGATGATGACCACAATACTATGTTTAGAATTGGAAACTGTTGTAAAGTAAAACATTAAAACATTTGCCTATTTGAATCATCCCTAGCATTTGTTCATCTCTGGTTATACACACCTACAGGGTGTTAAGTGTTATCACACAAAAGTGTTATCTAGATGGCACAACTTTTAAGATTTTAAAATAATGGGAATTCCCTGTTTTCCAGGTATTATTGGATTCTTATTAGTTATGATACAAACATGAATGACAAAGCTCTATTCTTATGCCAGTAGGGAACAGGCAGGAAGTCTGCTTTGTATTGACTTGTATTGCTGTCATCATGTTTCAAAAGTACTTAAATAACATGGAAATGTGTCACGCTATCTGCATAAAGAGGTGTGTTGTGAAAATGAGAAGTAATATAAATATCTTTAGGATATATATATATATCTATGTGTGTGTGTTCTATTTTAAATCCATTTTATAACACACCCCCTTACACTGGTGGCAAGTGTTCCCCTTTTATATAGGTGATCAGTGTGCCCTTTTTATCAGTAAAAGAGGACAGTCTTTTTTGCTCATGTAACAAAGGGAGTCAATGTCTGTACCCTGCTTACCTTGGCCGTCATTGTGCCCATTTACATTATTGGTCACTAGTCTGTGTTTCCCTTTTACTTTGATGGTGTCTTTGTCCCCACCTACATTTATACTCAGTGTATCTGCCCCCCTTACCTTTTACACTAGTGGTGACTTTTTAGGCCACCCTTACATTGGTGATCACGGTATGGGTATCCTTAAATCGGTGTCTCTGCCCACAAGACAGACCCTCCAACACAGGGCAACATAGGTCATGTGCCTTCCTTACACAGAGCAGCACAGATCAAAAACCTCATTGCTCCTTTCTCCTACTATGTCTTTTTCTCTGATGATTTACATGGCTGGGGAATCTGTTATTGGAGTTGTGCCCCTAGCTTCTTTTTGTGCACCACTTCACAAACTCTCCTTACAGCATTCCTCAACAGCCCGCATTCCTTTTTCTGACTTTGCACTCCTAGGCTCCTACACTACCAACCCTAGTCTTCTCTTCTTGCAGGGGAATGGAACTTAGACCTTAGCTTTTGATGGGGCTCATTACTTCCTCCCCCTTTTCCCTTTCACCTCACTGGTCAAACAAGGAGATGAGGGAAGCATAATGGGGACTACCGGCAGCAAATTTTATGACAATGCTATCCTTTTTTCTCCTCTGTCTGGTGCAAGTGGCAGGCAATGCTTATGAGGGGCCCCTATCACAGTTCCATCACCTCTTAGTTTCACACATACTAGGCCTAAAAAACCTTTATTTACTTCTACATCATTCCCAGCCTCTGGACAGCAGAAAGTCAACAGCTGAGACTGAACAACGGGATCTGGCTTCAAATGTGATGGGTAGAACCAATTAAGGCTTTAGCTCAAAGCTTCTTACTGTTCATATACAAAGCTCAGGATTCTACTAGTTATCATAAAGAAAGTCATATATATAATGACAGTATATACAATTTATATTTTCAACACATACTATTATTGATATGTTATCTATTTATCTATCTATCTACACATTTGTATTTAGTCATTCTTACAAAAACAAAAAAAAGTTTAAATTTACTTCATGGGAGAATGATAAATTCATCACTATGAGATAGGAATGTGGAATATTTTAAACCATTTTCAGATAAAATGTTGACCACATCTGATTCTGTAACTACACAAAAAAATCCCATCCTTGCATGAAGATTACACAAACTTTACCATTGTAAACACTGAGGCGGTTTATTGTGAATTCTGTTTGACACATATAATGCAGGATATCATCCGGTTCATTTGCATTGGAATCAACCTTTCATTGTTACCGTTCTTGTGAAACCCACATCCTGCTACTATAAATACAATGGCTGGACAGAAAACTGGCTGACGTAACGGCTATTCTATGACTGCAAACTGTACATTGCCTGTAGCTGTAATTATAAATGGAAAAAAGTGCATTTCTAATAACTGAGAGATCCTGTTTATTAGAAAGTAAAAATGAATATATTGCTTATTCACAAAGTTTTTATAAAGTTTATAATCAAATAAATACTGTAACCAAGAATATAGATAGATAGATATAGATATTTCAGACACATCAATAATCACAAACTTTTGTAAAAGTTCCTCCCTTTGTGTTATATGTTTATTGAACTTCACATTCAGATAGATACACAATGTACAACTGCATTTACAGGAAAGTGAAATAAGACCAAGGCTTCAGTTGAAATGGACAATGGGAACAGATGTACACTAGAGTCACCACCAGTGATTGGCACACTGCCAGGCGCCCCAACTCAACATTAGAAAAATGTAGATTGTTTGAACAATATTCATCTGACTGCATATTTATTTCTGACTTCAACTGTGTTTTAAGAAAATGTCCAAAAATACCTGGGTGTTCAACTTCGGAACCTCACTACATTCCCATATATGTGCTAGATTTAATACGCCAGGTTTTATTCGCCGGGAATCAAGGTTTTATATAACAGGGCACAGTAGGTCTGTTGGCATAAACAGTGGCATATGTAAATGTCTCTCTAGTCTGGCAACATTTTCTATTCAATATTATCAAGAAGGACAACTATGCAACTTTTGTTTTTTTTAACTAAACAGGAGAGTTTTGCAATGAAAAACTTTAAATCTTTCATTCCACAATACAAAATTACTATTTATCAGTGATCTTGTTTTTCATGCTGATTTTTATATATACCATACATTAGGGCATTATTTATAATCAATATAATTTTCCTAGGTACAGTAATAATGATATTTTGTGTCTGTTGATATACATTCAGGAAGCAAATTAACAATCTGCCTTTAAATTGTTTGGTTTTACTGATGGCATGCTCAACTTCCTATAGCTTCCAATATGTTCTATGAATTTATGTGAATTCCGTGCAGTTATATGGAGTTTCCAAAACCACATTGCTTTTTAACAAATGCTAAAATCTAGAAATAAGGGAAGTGGCGTTATTGCTGTGTTTACAACTTCTGTTTCTTTGTGACCTGTTTTATTTTCAGAAAAACAATACTGAAAGTTGAAAACACACTTTTAGGAATGGTGGTCATACAATATGTATAAAGTGTTAAATGCAGATTACAAACAAGCTCTGTATACACCATTTCTATGGCATAATATTATTTATAGGATAAAACATTTTAGATCAATGAAGAACGATAGTTTCTTGAGTTGCTTGCTAATATTGTGCTGTGTTTTGTTATGTAGTAGTGACCTCTACCAACTCTATTGCTGCAGGTTTCAACAAATCGCTTACTAGTGTTGTCACTAGGCTGTTTTAAAGCATAGATTTGTAAGTGTTTATCTGATTCTTTGGTATCAGAAGCCCTCTGCAAGCTTTTCTTCAAGTAGTTAAAGCTAAACCATGGGTGAAACATATATTTTCCCTTGCAGTGGGGGTGAGGGATAGGGTTAATTTTTTGCTTCCTTATGTAGTAAAGAGCAATGAAAAGCTTCCTGTACTTTGCTAAGCTTAACAGATATACTTTGATAAGAGAATATTTCCTACAATTTGCCCAGCTTTATAAATTGTGATTAATTCTCATGTTAAGTAGAGCCAATATATTTTATAAAGGTTTACACAGTACAAGAACCATGCACATCATATCCTGTCTATAAAGGAGCTTAGAGTTTTAACATACATTCCTGAAATTTACAAGCATACAAACTAATCTGGGCAAAGCAAGTTATCTAGTTCTTTTAGTTTGAGCATTCTACACAGAGGGATAGACAGAAAAAATGGATTATAAAATACATTTTATCTTTTATTCTTATCTTACCTGTTTCTAAGTGGCTGTTATGAGTAGTCTTTCCATTTTAATATGTAGATTACCACAATATGTGTATATCAATAGGAATTATGCCATATTTCCTAAAAAAAAAAAGAAAAACACAATATTAATATTTATATATTA
>NC_092865.1:27751059-27765704 GCF_032062135.1 Pyxicephalus adspersus | reverse complement strand
TATTATAGTAACATCCTCCTATTGAAATACTTTATTCATTGTCTTTCCAAAGTATGTATTGGCTCAGAAAATTTGGAGCAAGTGTGCAGCTAGAGCGGCATCTGCTGGTACAAGGATGGAACTGAGAACAGGAAAATATGAAAGGTAGCAGAGAATAGAAATGTATTTTTACAGAATAAAGACTGTTTAGAATCATATCATTTTTAAGTAAACATGAAACTTTAAGAACCTGCCAAACAATCTATAAGGTAATATAATCACCTAGTATTCAAGAATCCCTGGGCCCTTACTCCGGGGCTTTCTTGGTGGCACATTTTCCGAATTGTTACTGAACTGATGCCACCTGTCTACTTCAACTCCATACTGAAAGTTTGTTAAAAAAAAGAATCTCTTAAGATCTATACCACAGCTCAAAAAAAAAAAAAAATAATAGTTTTCACTTGCCAAGGAATTTACAAAATATTTAGTGTATTTCAGGTCTGTTGAATCCAGAAATGACATCAGTTTTACTGAATTGGCTCTAGTTCTTGTGATACAGGAATTGGAATAGACGATTTTATTAACAACAAATGTTAACACCGCATGATATTATCAATCTTTATTTACACGATGTTATGCATTTTATATGTTCATTATAGCATTATTTTCATGAAACTTTTATTGTTACATTTTCTTTGTTTACAGAAATATGAGTTCTTCAAGAAGAAGTTGTTTAAATGACCCTAATGTATTTTGCTACATTTGTGGTGAATATTCTCAACATAAACAGAGAAGAAACATTACAGAATTTGTGAAACAAGCATATCTTACATATTTTGGTATTAAACTGGGAGACCAAGATAAGTATTGGGCTCCCATATGATATGCAAAACTTGTGTAGAGTGTCTACGTCAGTGGGAAAATGGAAAACTGAAAAGTTTGAAATTTGGTTTCCTTATGGTATGGCAAGAGCCCACAAATCATCATAATGATTGTTATTTTTGTGTTGTGAATGTAAAAGGATTCAATCGTTACAAGAAAAACAAGTGGGAGTACCCTGATGTTCCCATACCAGTGTTCAGTACACTCCCTGATATTCCTGTATCCGACATGGAGGATATACAGGGTTTGGAGTGTAGTCCAGGAGTTAGCAGTGGAAGTGAATATGAAGCAAGTGTTTCATCAAACCAGCAGTTCTCCCAAGAAAAGCTCAATGATGTAATATGTGACCTAAGTCTGTCTTAACAAGCATCTGAAATTTTATCATCCAGGCTAAAAGAAAAGAACTGTCTGAGACCGGAAGTTAAAATAACGGTTTATACAACAAGAGGTGACACTCCTACCATATTTCAGTGAAGATGGAGACTTTGTGTACTGTTGTAACATCCCTAGACTACCTGCCCATATGGGAGTATAGTTGACATTCAAAAATCCGGCAACCTCCGGACCTGAGGTGTGCCAGATTTTTGAAAATTCCTGAATTTTGAAAGTTATACTTACCTCCACACACAGGCCAGCCTTCCTCTCGCAGCACCCGCGGACATCTGGCACAGTTCCATGGAGCAGGCAGCAGGGACATTTCAATGTGTATTTAGTGAAGCAAGCAAGACCTAACAGCTGTTTCTGCAGAACAGCGCCATCAAAACATAAGTGGCCAAACAGTGTCCTGCAGTCCCTGTATTGAAAATGCTGGAAAACTGATGGATCCTGATTATCGGTGGCTGGAATTTGGATTGTCAACTGCACCAGAATACTGAGCAGAAGACTGGCGGCTTTTCATAGACAGTTCCACTCGAAGTTTGAAATCTGTTTTACTGCATAATGGCAACTGCTATGCATCAATTCCAATTGGTCACTCAACAAAACTTAAGGAAAAATATAAAAATACCAAAATGGTCTTACAAAAGCTTTGCTATCATGAACACCAATGGTCCATATGTGTTGATTTAAAAATGGTGAACTTCCTACTTGGACAGCAAAGTGGATACACAAAGTACCTATGTTTTATCTGCTTGTGGAATAGTAGAGCAAAGCAGAAACACTAGAAGAAATACCATAGCCTCCAAGAGAAAACATGAAAAAAGGTGCAGCGAACATCTTTACCGAGCCAATAGTTGACAAAGAAAAAATAATTCTCCCTCCACTACACATAGAGTTGGGATTAATGAAACCATTTGTTAGAGCTCTGAACAAGGACAGTGATTGCTTCAAATATATTTGTAGATTCTTCCCTGGATTGAGTACAGAAAAATTAAAAGCAGGAATCTTTGATGACTCAGATTCAAAAACTGATAAAAGATTTAAATTTCACAAGTGCCATGACTGATACTGAAGCGTCTGCCTGGCACAGCTATGTCATGGTTGTCAAGAACTTCTTGAGTAAACAAAGCATAAAATTATGAAGAACTGGTACAAAACTTGCTCTTAAACTTTTAAAATTTGGGTGCTTCTATGAGCACAAAGCTACACTATCTCCATAGCCATTTGCGAAAATGTCCAGAAAACCTTGGCGTGAGGAACAGGGGAGAGGTTCCATCAAGATATAAAGGTGATGGAAGAAAGGTATCCGGACAGATAGGATAGACACATGATGGCAGACTACTGCTGGAGCATTCAACGTGATTGTCCTGATCATCAGCATAAAAGGAAATCGTACAAACTGAGTTTTTCAATGACTTCTTTGTGATTAGTTCTGTAAATATACTGATTATAGAATATATTGACATTAAGTATTTCAAAATTTAATTTATTTTGTATACGTAGGCATATTTAGTAGAATTGTGCTTAATTTTCATGTTTCATTAGTTTTCTATAGGGTAATATTGAGGTCATTATTTCAAAAACTAGAGCCAAAGTTAGAATCTGTTCATCAAACATAACCTAAAATGACTTTATTCTGTTTGGCAAGAAAATGTTTGTTGACCAGTGTAATCATAGGTCCTAAGGAAGGAATGCATCTAGACTAAGTGTTGGTTGTGAAAATGTATTTCTCTAGTCTCTGAATCTGTAATGCAAGTTCAGAAAGTAATGCACCTATGCCATCTGCCTTACTGACTATCGGCGCACCATGGTGTACCTGACTACTGAGCACCTTGACCATGCTCAGAATCTCAATGCCATATTGACAGAATGAGAAGGTTAAGTTGGAGGAGAGGGATATCCTATGGAACAACATAAATCACTTCCCTGGCATCTCCTTGATGCCAGGACCTATGATGATGTGGGCATGTGGTGTTTAATTTGTCATAGAGACAAAATTCAATATAGAGGCTGCTCCACATAATTTCTAATCAGTCTAAGGCTATGTACACACATCAGATGGTTCTCAGCCGATATGGGCTCGTCTCGGATGAGAATCTGATGTGTACAGAGATCCGGTGGATCCATGAATGACAGAAGATGAACAACCTCAATGGAAGTGAAGGGAGGAGAGCGCAGCAGGGTGCCACTCGCTCATTTTCTCACTTCCCCTTTCCATAGAACAGAATGGCGTTGTATGTACAGCGCTCCATCATTAATCTTTCAGTTGTTAGCGGATAAACGATTGTGAAAGATCAAGGAAAATAATCTAGTGTGTGTATGTAGCCTAATTGGTGACCAATCATGTGATCACTATCGTTAATAAACCGAGGTGATTAAATGAACATTTCTGCCAAGCAATAAAATATTCTGCTACCTGTTACATGTAAAAACTTTTCCTTGCTCATAGCAACTTTAGCTGTGAAGAAAGAAGGCAAACTCAGTGGCATGCAGCATAAAGTGTGAAATAATCCATGGAAAAAACATTTTTTCTTTTTTAAATCCTTTACAGTTTACTCCTAAAACTCAGAGCACAGAAATAGAAAAAAAGCTGAAATGTTAAAAACTAAAAATAAACACTTACCGACTACACAGCTCTCAAATACATATATATGTATAGCAGTCTACACATATCTGGGGTCATTGTATGCAGAATAAATACATTTTAAAATATTTTAAATAAAATCCTTTATTATACAGATCTGTAACCTCTTGCCTTTAGATTGTTCTAGTAGAGTGGTTGCTTTAGTATGACATAAATCCAGCAGGCTTTAAAATACCAGACGTGAGAAGATGAACCAAAGCTCTCCCCATGAAATGCAAAACTTCTCCCAAATGGTGAGCCTAGCCGGATGTGTTGGGTAATGACCCGGGTGACAACAGTTTTGGTGTGTTAGATTTGTATAGTTTACTTACTTTATTTATTTGTATTTATATAGAGCCAACAAATTACGCAGCACTTTACAAAGTCAATTGTAATATCACTAACTAATTAGAAGGAGTAGCATATATATTGGAATGTCTTGATGAGTGTGTGTCAGTCTGGACAGATGAGTGTTTCTTAGGCAGGTTATATTGAACCCACCCTGTGCAAGGCCTAAACGTGATGCTGTGTCTTCGTAACTGAAAGAACTGAAATGCAATGAATGATTGGGGGAGGCCACGAACAATCAGGCTGGGAAGAGAAGGACTAGATAATGCTGGGTGTTCTCCAGCCAGGAAATGAGATTGGCTCTATGTGACTTGCTGCAGCTTCCAATGTACACTGTCAGGAGCTTATAGTGTGCAGTGAAATCAGCATTTTCAATACAGGAGAGGAGGCGTACAACTTTGCAAGACTGAATGTAAGGCTTTAGCTTTTAGTGTTAATTTCTAGATATTTTTTTTCTATATAGTAAACGCATTATTCAATTCACATCAATTGCTTTAAATAATTTCGCTACAAAAAAATTACTAAAATTTGATTTTATATTGGTGCTTGTCTGTGTTTTCCAATAGTCACCAATCGGTCTCATTATCTGCGGTCCAAACATGAAAGTGTATAGGCTGAAAGCTGGTTATATACAAAGTTATACAAATTTTTCAGGGAGAACCGATAGGGTGTTGCAGCCTCAGCCACTGGGGGGCTCCATCAGGCAACTCATAATTCACACATGTGAGATCATGCAAATGTCACCAGAAAAAGCCTTTGATTCACTAGAGATTTACATAGAATTCAAAAGATTAGGCTTTTCTTTCATAACGAACTTTAGTTCATTTCCAGTTATATTTTCACTTATTTTTCCTAATAATAATCATTAGGTTCAATAAGACCATAGCTAATTGGATCTGTTTAATTCATACATAATATTTTATTGATTTAAACATACTTTGACTGTAAAAGGTAATTCACAGAGGTTATTGTAATTCCATTAGCCTTAGGCTAATAACTAATAATTGCTAATGAGCCATACGCTGCCCATGCATTACAGTTGCGGCTGTGATTTCCACTTTTTATGGTGTTTGCTGCAAAATTAGAAATCAGGGTGTTTGAAACAAACATCACTAATCTCTAGTGTAGTCTATGGCATACACCAATATCAAAGTGGTGAATACTATATGGTGGTCTGTAATGCAGCAATCATATTGATCTCCTCCAGTCTCTTTCAGCCACTTCTTGACTAGATGCACCCCTTCCAGCCAATAATATATATCATTGCTATGGACTGGCTTCATGATAATGACAACAGAAGACCGTGTGTGGATTGCCATGTGTAGTCTCAGTCATTGCCATTCATAACTGCAGGACAATACAGGGACATGACTGGCAGACAGTTGTCACTCCTTAAGTCAGTGGCTGGCCATTCATTTTTTTGGCACGATCAATTTTTTAACATGTTTACTAAGGCAAATGAGGAAAGAAAAAAAAATGAGTTAAAAAGAAATGAAGACATGCATCAATCTTTTCCACCTGACAAAAAAAAAACTCCAAATACAGACCCACAAATAAAAATACCATTAAAATCTAACCATAATTCAGGTAGTCCCGAGTTAAGGACATCTGACATACGGACAACTCCTAGATACAAACGGGGGCTTCCCTGCTTCCGCGTGTGCAGGAGAGAGGCTTGATGTGGCCGAGGAGGCAGTTCGCTGCCTGCCCACCATGCCCCCACCTCGCAGCAACTTCTCTTGACTGGACAGAGGCTGGATGGAACAGAGGGGGCGTTTCACCGCCCGCCCACCACACAGCCTTGCAGGTGAGGTGACTGTGTGGGGGCAGGTGGTGAACCACCCCTCTCTGCCCCCATTTATTCTCAATAGGAAGTCTACTTGTATTGTAAGTACATAGCAGGAAATTGTCTCTCGTCAGTACAGTACACCAGACGTTCTGATGAGTGGTGCCTTCCTGATGTAATACTGTGTACTGTACAGTGCTGTGCAGAAGAGCTCATCTTCACCCTCTTTATCCTCTTCATCAACGCCATCAAGTTCTACCAACATTGTTTAAGGCTGTACTGTATTTGAAAATGTTTAGGCATTTACATGGCATGCCAGGAAGGTAATAAATATGTTGAGACAAACATCTGTCCTAATTACATTTATTAAAATAATGTACATGTTCCGACTTACATACAAATTCAACTTAAGAACAAACCTACAGTCCCTATCTCATATGTAACCTGGGGACTACCTGTAACACTAACTCGGAAGCTTCTTTCTTCTTTGCATTTTTTCATAAACGAAAGTACAGTATATACTCAAGAATAACATTTTATTTTATACAATTTATGACACATGGCACTATTTATAAAATGTATTACAAACACTCGCCATGTGTTTGTTAGAAACAAAAGATCATTTAAGAGCAAGTGACCCATCATAACCAACTTAGAAGTACAAAATAATTTAAGTGGGGAAAAATAAACAGACTGATTTTATTTGTTCCATCTCAAAAATATTTGAAAAATAACACACACAATGGATGTATTTACTAAAAACAATTTTCTTGCTATTTCTGTTGATTATTCTTTTGAATTGTAGCAGTAATGGCCACATTTTGTGCTCTAGGTTTATAAGTCAATGTAATTTTGCTGTTTTTCAGGTAAAAATTTTGGTTTATATTCAAGTGTCAATGTATTAAAAATAACATAAAATGACTACACACAAAAACCAATTACCAAACCAAAAAAAAAAAAGAGAAAAAATGTAAAGAACATTGATTACACTAAATAACACTATTATATATTCATTCCCACCTTGACAAAAAAAAAAAACACTTTCTGAATAAGTTATTTTTTTCAAGTCAGTGACAAGTAATTATTAAATAAACAGGTAGAAGACTATACGTTTCAATTAGTTGTTTGCCCAATGATTAAGTTTACCGATAACTGAGCATCACACATAGTTTGTCTTGACCCCCTCTATGGATAATAGAAAAGTGTGCCTAATAAACTGGCCACAGTATGTGTGTTTCTGCTCATACACTCATTTTTATGGATTACATCTTTTCATTAGTAAGTGGAGATAAAGTCAAGATAAAGGTCACTGGGTCAAATAAAACTCTGGTAATCCTTCACTAATTAGAGCTTATTTAGTCTCCCTAGATGTATTTGTAGACTTTGTTCCATTTAGAATTAGTACAATGCTGTAAATCCCGGCATCGATTAATGCTGCAAATTGTGTGGATGTGTTCTACGCTAGGCTAG
Source organism: Pyxicephalus adspersus (assembly GCF_032062135.1). Lineage (NCBI taxonomy): Eukaryota > Metazoa > Chordata > Amphibia > Anura > Pyxicephalidae > Pyxicephalus > Pyxicephalus adspersus. The sequence continues at coordinate 27,758,238 of NC_092865.1, read as the reverse complement.
GATGCAAATGCATGTTTTGACCTCATTCAAAATGTGTGTTAAGCTACGTACACACTTCCAATTATTATCGTTGGAAAACGAACGACGAACGTTCATGCACGATATATACGAACGATCGTATAGCACCGATCCTGCACATAGAGATAACGACACGATCGTTCGTAGATATTGTACACACAATAGATACGATCGTTTAAGCGATAGAGGAACTATGTGCACGACAGGAAAGTGAACGGACGTTCGTTCATCACGCATGCTCTGAACATGGACGATCAACGAACGACCGTACACACGAACGATGTTCAACGATCGTCGTCCAATCCGATCCGCCGGTCCGGTCGTTCGTTTCCAACGAGTTTCCTCGTTCGTCGGCGTCGTTGGTTACTTTTTTACGAACGATTTTTTGCCCAATCGATCGTTCGTCGTTCGATTGGAACGATAAAAATTGGAAGTGTGTACGCACCTTTAGTCACAACTGGGTGACCTTAGTATTTATCTCTTTATTGATTGTTTTGTGTGTGGCTACCTAGTGTGAGGTCAGAGCTTCCATCATTGTCAGTTAAATATGAACTGTAGGAGGTAAAGGTTTTCTACATTGTGACATTGTACTATTTGGACCATATGATGCATAAAGAAATAATTATATGGTAACTTCTACTGATGGAGTTCAAGTTTGTTTTATTTCATAAGTAGAATGCCTTTCCTCAATACATAGCGGCACTCGGCATAAAGCATAGTCATCCACATTTGTGGTCGTGTGGTTGTCAACCAGGATTAGGTTGAACACTGAAAATGAGTCTTTCCTAAAGCAGCCCCCTGTTTCCTCCACTTCAGAAGACAGTTCCCTTAATGCAATGCTTCTTCTAAAATGTTTTGCTCAGGTGACAGTAATACAAGCCCAAAGCCACAGATTTATTTTTACTAATGGCCAGAAGGGAAGGAAGAGAGATACATGACCATGGCCCTAGTATATTTGCTGGGTTTAGAAGATGCAATGTCAAAAGGAAACTGTATTTTAAGAAAAAGAATTGGGGAACCACCAAGTAAGTTTATTTTTCCTGGAGTTTGGTTTTAAACTGGGTTATTACACTTGTATGATGGCCACTTGTAAAGAGCACATACCACCTAAAAGTTTTTTTCTTTTGCCTATACCTATTAAGTAGGGATCTCTGACATTCTCGCGAAAAATTCCTTTAACTTCCCATCAGAAGATCAAGGAAATCATTACAGGAGGAGTACATGAATGCAGCCGCGGTATTCCTCCTGTCAGTGTGATTCCCATGGCTGCATTAATTCATTATGAGCACAGAGAGAATCATAGAGAATCTCTATCCAAGAACACATTCTACAGGGCTGCAAGAGCTGTCAGCTCAGCTCCCCTGATTGCTCTTGCAGGTCCCAAAAAATTTGATCTCGACGGCTGAATTTACACAGGCGGTTCTCGCTTACATGTTTGGTAAGCGAGAACGTCCCGATTCGCTGCGAGATCAAATTTAAAAATTTCACTCGCTCCTGCTTAATGGTAACAATTGCCAAAAGTCAAAGGAGTCTTTGCAAGTATAGTTAAATGAGTGGCAAAGTATGATCAACATAGTTAGAACAATATGATTACCTCCCTGTAATCTGTCTGAGCCATCCAAAATCTGAGTGAATGTGTATCAAACTCGGGTCATTTTGCTCACTACTAATAAATATTTATCCAGCCTTTTTAGACTGAATACAGAGTTAGGTAGAACTTGCTGCTTTTGTACATTTTCACATTGTCTTCTTTAATTAAGCCCTTCTGTATGTGCAGGTTAAAACTTTTTCCCTCTAGTCATAGATTTATCTTGTCATTTGCAATACCAGTAAAGTAAAGAACTCCTAGGTGATGGGCTGTTTATGTATTTATATGTGAGATGCGTAAGGGGAATGAATGGTTATCATAAAATTCACCCTACTTTATAAATCGTCCAGTCACCAAACATGGATTTCCCAATTCAGTCAATTCTTAACCAACATCTCTTAAAAAACACACTGAGAGCACACTGATAGTACAGAGGACCCCAAACCGCAGAAGTTTCAATAAAGCTTCAATAGTTATAGATCCTCTGAAATATTGGTTGACACCAGTTTTTTGACAAGTAGGTGTTCTTTGATACTTCCCAATTGCTTAAGCAGTCCTATGCTATGCCTTATCCCCATATTGGTGGTGTTATTCTCAAATTTTCCATAAATCATTACTTTATGCCTTTGAAGTTTTTGGCATATTTTCTTTTGCTTCAACTGTTTTCTAAAATTTATTTTCGTTTGTGCCAAGCGCTTTGTGTGGCTTTCATGTTGTTTCTAATCTATAAGCCTATGTGGCAGGAACAGGACCAATGTGATATTGGATAGATTTTAGTGAATGGCACGCATGCAGAGTCCATCCTTTGGTGAACCCAATAGATGAAATGCTTTTTGGGATATTGCTACTTGCTCTTGGGTGACTCAAATTTTAAGGGAGACTTAACATCTCTGCAGGAATTAATTTTCTTGTGTTCTTGAGAATGCAACTTATACTATATCAGATTTCACTACATTAATTATTTTCATATTCTTCATGCAACAAAACCCACATTCTCAAACATTCTGACAAATCTAAAGTAATCTTCAGTTCAATATATAGTAATCAGCTATACACAGAGACTGGCTGAAATTTCCTGTTTTTGAACTGATAGAGTTTTCTTGTCAAGATTTTCTATAGTATATTTTAATAGAGTCCTTATTCCAAACAGCAGCAGGCTAATAACTCCAGCAGAGTTCTATTGTGAATTGCAAATATTAAACATTTCCCTGAACTGAACAAAGGTTCATTTATTCTTCTTGCTCTAAAATAAAACATTGAAAACACAGGTTTTTTAATCAATAAGGTGCACAGGTCAAAGCTGACATTCAAAATGCAGTAACCAATCAGTTATTATTGGACTAAATCCAGGTGACTGAAAAATGAGAAGCACATGGCAAAGTTACAATTCCTTTACTGCCAACAACAACACTAAATATTCATAAAAAATAACCTGTTTTCATGTGTCAGAATGAGCTTTCACCGCCTCATTGATGGAAACACTGGCAAATGGTACCTACTGAGGGCTCCTGTGTGAAAACACTGTCGTTACTTACTTGTCCTGGTGAAACAGTACAGCAATGTGTTATCTCATGCTGTTATATATTGCCATATATACTAAATTAAAAAGTCTACAAAATTATTTAACTTTCTGCCTGCACACACAGTTTTAGACAAAAAGGGGCCCTGAGCATCTATAAAGTGGGGGACCCAAATGCAAAGAATTTAATTTCCCAGTTACCCTACAGTTCTGTCAAATGGGGCAGTGGGGAAGGTGTTTTTTCAAGTTTTTCAGTGTATAACAAGAAACCTAGCACATTCTTCTGGCAATATAGCCAGTGTGTGAACAAATTTCCATGTATTCTGTGCTGTGTCATATGGTTGAAAATGTATGAGGTTGACATAAAAAAGAGAATGTGTTCCTGCTTGCTTTTCCTTGATGACACTAGACAACTGGTGGCAATTGGACAACTTGTCAGGACCCATGATGAACAAAGATTTATTTGTAAGACTCCCGCACCAGTGCTCACCAATACCCCAATCTATCGCGCAACTCTTTACTTAGCAAGCTTCTGCTCAGCTTTGGTGGGTTAGTGGTGCCACCCCAGTACCCAGATGCCACCAAGACTATCGTGCCCAAAGGATGACGTCAGAAAACAGACTGATGAAGGATCAGGAGCCCCCAAGAGTGGGACAGGGGACACAATATGAGGTAGGACAGTTCAGTAGGGTCAGTAACCAGGTAATCCACAGATGACATAGTACAGGAGAGTCCAACAAAGGCTAGTCAAGGAAACTGAGCCAGGGGTTGCACACTAGTAGGGATGAGTGAGCGAGATATTTAAACTCTTGCGGGGAATTCGTCCCACGGGCATGGGTTACATTAAAAATACCTACCACAAAATATTAAATTAAGGCACACAGACACAGTTTAATGGTATTAGTGAACTTTTATTAGAAACAGAAATACATGATCAAAGTTTCAGCCTTATTTGTTCATACAAAGTCTTTTTAAGCTTCCAGAGGAGGCATCACCTCGCTTGTCAAATGGTAAATATCACCCACTTTAAACAGGAATAAATGTGCTCTGTCAGATTCACACACAAATACTTTCTTTAACGCAACACCTAAAACCTCTATGCTGCATGCACAACAAAAATTTGCTTTTTGCAAAAGTGAAAAGATATTAGTGGATCAAGTTTAATTAAAACAGAGCATGCTAAAACTTGGCAGAAATTAGTTGTTCAAACTAATGTCACTCATTAGTTAATCAGGATAACAATGTCAAGTACTGCTCTTACAAGAAGACATCTATAGCTGGTTGAAGCATAACAATCCAAATAATCAGCAATTGGGAATACAGCCAAGCTGAGGTTAAGGAGGCAGATGGTGGGTTATGTTCTGCCAGCTCTACAGGAAATAGTTAAGTCTTGTAGTGTGGATTGCCTTATAAGAAGATAATGTCTTATTACTGTAGATGGAAACACATGGTAGTGATCCTTGGCAGGAGAAATAGAAAACTTAGATCTCCATAGAAACAAAGAAGAAAAAATTTAAAACAATTGTATATCATAAAAAAATAGTAAATGGATAGCTAAAATGGATAGTAAATGGATAGCACAATGACTAACTGGCTTACTGGTTCAAATAAAGGGCAGTTTTAGGGATAAAGGCAAATGAGGAGAAAAACTCAATTATTTTCTAAAAAAAAAAAAATAAATAAAATTTAAAGATCACCGAACTTCATTGTTATACCTCACCTTGAAGTGAGCATAGAAATTAATATTTCTGGTAAATCTAGTTCTTTAGTGGCAAATGCAAAATTCTTCACTTCTGGATCTAAATATTAAAAAAAAAGTGTATTAAAGATAATTCCTATAAACTAGCAAATTTCAAAGGGCATAATACTTCCCTTTCACTTCTTATCCTAAGAAGTTACCTTTTGAAGAGGAATCATGGTGAGGGATGAATTGACCAATGTTATGCTAGCTTGAGAAATCTATACGATATGTATATAATGGAATGTCGAATGTGCTGATATAATCATACCGCCGGGGAGGTTAATGAGGCAAACTTTTGTCAGTTTTCCCCATATATATATATAATTTATGTATATGTAATTTTATGTCTACATTATTGTGGTAATAATAAAATGTAAGATATAGAATTTAGGCAGGAGTTGTGGGTGTTTCTGCATGAAACCTGCCTCAGGGACTGCCTGTACATGACTGGACTAGATAACTGCTGAAAGAAAAGGAAAAAACAGCAAGGCAAGGGCCAAGGACTGTACAGGTCAGTAGGAGAGGGCTTGATGAGGCCTGTAGACTATAAGACAGGAATTTCAATGGGATCAAGATGCCTGGTATATCTCTCAAAAACTCCAAAGGTCTGGTGTCCCCCCCAAACCTTTAAGAAGGCAGTTTAGGTTGCCAACTATAATGGAAAACAGTATTTTAGCCTTAAACTTTAAAATAATTGCCCAGTGAATAGAATAATTACATTTAACTGTTAGGCTGGGTCTACACGGATGGTTTTAAAAATGCATGTAAACATTACTACCATGTTCAGCTGCGTTTTTATGCACTTTTTTTTTACAAGTGCTTAAGCCATCATCAGGGTTTCCCTTTTATCAGCCATTCAGCACTAGACTTGGAATGGGGAGACTTGTCCTCATTTGGAGTCTAGTGCCTGGGGATCCCACGCTGTCAGGAGTCCCATGGCTGTGCTTGAGTGCAGCCATGGGTATCATCCTTTCATTGTGGGATATTCTCTAAAAAAAAAAAGTTTAACACAGTTACACAAAACACATACATCTAATAAGTTACTTTAACAATAAAGCCTCGTCCAATTTTTTTACACATACATTACATATTTTTAACCCTTTCAGGGAATGAGTAAGGGATTTTATGTACCCTAGCACTCATTCCCCAGGGTGGAGATCTGGGAGTCCATGGTGGAGATCTGGGTGTCCCCTTAATAAAGGGGGCTTCCAGATTCCAAAGTCCTGCTAAAAACGCTTATAAAAGCCTGCATTGCTTTCAATCGAAGCTTTCATAAAAAAGCTTAAAATCGCTTGTAAAAGCCGCCATTGAATACAATGGGACCTTTCATTGAAGTTTTTAAGTGTTTATAAATGTGGCAAAATGCCCCCATTGAAATCAATGGGCGCGTTTTCCTGTGTTTACCTTGTTTTAATTTTTATCTAAAACGCTTAAAAACGTGCCTCAAGGAAACGTCTTGGTGTGGATTAGTCCATTAGAATGCATGGGAATTTCAAACATGGGCTTTTAAAGCCTCAGGTTAAAGGCTGGGGAAAACATCCACTTAGATTCAGCCTCTGATATTTGGTGGACATACTCAGTGGGCACTGTATTAGTTGCACCTTGCTAGTACTGGGTTGGACCCACCTTTGCCATAAGAACTGCCTGGACAGTTTCCCTTTTTGTACTATTCACTGTAAACCTTATAAATGTTTGTGCATGAAAATCCCATGGGACTGGTTGATTAGATATTTGCTTTACCAGGCTGGTAAACCAGTGGGTTTACTAAAGTGTCCAGTGAGTGTAATTTTAGTATGATGAGTCCAAAGTTATTTACACATTATATGCTGTTTGAAATGATACTAAAACTTCCCATTTGATTTGTTTATTATACTTAGCCAGCTTCCTAATTTTGAAACACAGCCCATCCATCTGCTTCATACACCTTCTTACTGCCTACTCACATTTTGCAGAAATTTGTACAATTAGTACTGCAAAAAATCTATGATATTAATGATGAAGTTGATCAAACTTCTTAAACTTAATTACTTTTTGAAGAAATGTGTGTTTTTTTATATATATATATATATATATATATATATATATATATATATATATATATATTTATTCTGTACATTGCCACAATGTATTTTAAATGAAAACTCAGGTGCAGTTGAACTGAAGACTTCCATCTTTAATTCAGTGGGTTGAACAAAAAGATTGCATAAAAATGTGAGGAACTAAAGCCTTTTTTTTTATCACAATCACTTCATTTCAGGGGCTCAAAAGTAATTGGACAATTGACTCAAAGGCTATTTCATGGGCTGGTGTGGG
>NC_092865.1:27666832-27750676 GCF_032062135.1 Pyxicephalus adspersus | reverse complement strand
AACCAAGTGAACAACACTCTCCAGGAAGTAGGCATATCGATATCAAAGTCTACCATAAAGAGAAGACTGCATGAAAGTAAATACAGAGGGTGCACTGCAAGGTGAAAGGCACTCATAAGCCTCAAGAATAGAAAGGCTAGATTGGCTAAAAACATCTAAAAAAGCCAGCACAGTTCTGGAAAAACATTCTTTGGACAGATGAAACCAAGATCAACCGTTATCAGAATGATGGCAAGAAAAAAGTATGGCGAAGGCGTGGAACAGCTCATGATCCAAAGCATACTACATCATCTGTAAAACATGGCGGAGGCAGTGTGATGGCTTGGGCGTGCATGGCTGCCAGTAAAGGCCTGGCAGAGCATTAAAAAGGAGGAAACCCAGAATCTGGTGATGTCCATGAGTTCAAGACTACAGGCTGTCATTACCAGGAAAGGGTTTTCAGCCAAGTATTAGAAATGGACATTTTATTTTCAGGTTTTTGAATTGTCCAATTACTTTTTAGCCCCTGAAATGAAGTGATTGTGTAAAAAAAGGCTTTAGTTCTTCACATTTTCATGCAACTTTTTTGTTCAACCCACTGAATTAAAGCTGAAAGTCTGCATCTGCAAACTGCATCTGAGTTGTTTCATTTAAACTTAATATAAAATATATATATATATATATATATATATATATATATATGTGTGTGTTTAAGCATACCATGCTCTTTGTCAAGCCATATGTCAACTAAGGCCTTAAAAGCCCTCAAGGCTAATAGGTCAAAGCAAAGTGTTCTCCCAACATATTTCATGTGTGGCCCTATTAAGTAATCAATTCCTGTATATAGCATGCTAGTTTAGACCGCCTCCTTATTCCTAATGTAAGAATCAATGATGCATCTACCTAAAGTCATACTAATAAGCTACTCACAACCTACCCGCTGTCTTTATCTCTAAACCCTCTAAACCATAACCACCTAGCCTAAACATAATCCCTTGCAATAAATCCAGCCAAACTTTTACCTACCCATATATCTAGAATTTATTGCTTCACATGCATAGTTATTTTTTTACCCTAAACTCATCATCTTGCCCTAAAGCTAACTCCCTCAATGATGCACAATGAATTTTCTTCTGATTTCATGGGTGAATAACTAATGCACTCAATTGCATAAATATATATTAGATTTTCTGTATAGAAGAAAATTCAAGCTATCTGCTAAATATATACATTTAACTTTAGAGCTGTTTCGAAGTGTGAATGTATAAGATGGTGGTGGTCTTTTCAATGAAGTACAAAGATTTAATGCATGAACAAGACAAGTACTTATCCCAAGGTAGTCTTCCAATGTGATTCTATATTAAATGTATTAAATGGTGCTTTGTTTAACATAAAGTAAAGCATGATTTGTGCACAGAACCATATGGCAACCGCCATGGATCAAGAGCAAGAAAAATCACAGGGAGGATATAAATAACACAAAGCATGAAAACAACATAATGTAAAACCAGTCAGTATTACATGCAAGAGTAGAGCCAGTAAATCACCAATGGCATATTGTGCAACCACAAGTTGCTAGTGCATACAGAACAGCTCTAACGAATGAATGTAGCAGGTCCGCAGTGTTTTGACTCTTATTCTACAAATCTGTGGTATGCAGGTTCTTCACTGCACATTTAAAATTTGTGTTAAAAATGCAACTTGATCAAGGCATGGTTCTAATTTGCTATTTTGTATATGGTTACTGATGGGGGTGTGTTTGTCCATTTTTGGACAGTGATACATTGAATGTTTTTAAAAAGACAAATACCCAACTCCTTGTTTTATTGATAATATTGTCATCTTTTCACTAGCAAACTTACAGTTTCAGTTACAATTTTAAAATAAATCTGTTAAAATTAACTATTAAAATAATGGTAGAAGCATAGCATCACATCACTGAACTTTAATGTTTAATTTACAATGATATACATTATAATGCTAGAAACCCCTAACTGTCAAGTAAATGAAAGGACCCTGTCTTAAAGTGTAAAGTTGTGTATTGCTTATACAGTTAGACTTTAACTTTGCCTGATCTTTGCTTCCTTTTTCTCTTGGCATGGAATCCTATGCTCAGGGTATTAATTGGTTCTATACACTACTGTTAAGGAAGCACGAGTACAAATCGCTCAGGTTTGCTCTCTGACCAATCATTAGGAAGTTGGTTGCATGGTGTGAGCAGAGGTAAAGTAATTTTTTGTAGTGTTTTTTTTCCTTTTCTTGGCTCGTCCCCAAATGTAGCAGAATGAAAAGCTCCATTATACTACACTTGCTCTGCTGTTCAGAGGGCAATGTGTCTGCCTAAAAGGATCATCTCAAGCACGATGCCTTCAGGGCTGCAGAATGCCCAGGGAAATCTGGGAAGAAGAATGACTAGCAAGGAGGTTTTACTGCTTGCAGAATATTGTACAGGTGACTGCTTATGAAGGGTCAATGGCTGAAATGTCCAGAGAGAGAAAGATCACACTGAAACTATTAGTATAGAGTCATTGACCTGAATTATGTCTGCTGTTACAGGACCAACTATTAGAAAAAGCATACCATGTTATATATGATGGTTTATAAATTGTGATTTACTCTGCTACTTGTGTGGGCAAAATATGCTGCCAATAATTTTCAGTGTATTTTTCTGGGTATCCCTCCACTCTTAAAAAATTAAAAAAAAAAAAAAAATGAAGAAAAATAATGGCTGGCCAACTTACTGCAACTACTTAAATATAAATGGCTCTGAATGTAAACCATGGTCCAAATTATTACTTGAGAATACAGGAATCTATTTTGGTTTGAGTTTAAATGCCAATAAAATGAATGTGAATAAATATATTCATGGTGGTATTTTTTAAAACATTTGTTCTAAATGGCAAAAAAAGAATATCACATGGGCTCAGCTTGTTTATCTTTTTGTAGATTAAAATATGTTGTACTTTTGAATTGATTATGATTGGTTACCTACTTTTAAAATATATTTTCTGTGTTATTAATAGCCCCAGGACATGGCACCATGTTTTCATGTAAAGTGTGCAAACTCAAGTCTCTTGCCTCCATTGGTAAGAGTTTGTTACACACGTTTATGAGGACACAGTGCCATCTACTGATCTGACCCAAGTATAATTTTATTTATTTAATTTTTTTCTTACATAATCATGACAAGATGCGCAAATGACCGTTGTATAGTTTGTCAGTAGTGGGGAGTGATGAACCATGCCGCTAGCCTGAAGGATAGATCCCAATGGAATTGTTGTAAAGTACCACTGGTAAAGATATCAAGAACGGAAACAAGAAATTTAAAAATTTTACATGACTTTTGTACATTGAATTAGGCCAGAATAATACCACTATTATAGGTGAAAATTAGGTTACATTTGCAGTTATGCCGATAATTTTAGAGGATTCTGAACTTTTTTATACAAATGTGTAAGTAAGCTGTGTTTGTGGAGGATACAATATGAACTCAAGAAACAAAAAGTGCAGCTTTACATTTTACTGTGGAATGTTCTGAGATCCACTCCTACATTTTCTAAAAATAGTGACCGGCAATCTGGTTTTGTAGAGTCATGTGTGTGGATTATACAGTCTCTGTGATGCTCAAGATGGTTCAACATTGTTTCCATGGATATTGCTTATCATGACAAGAGGATGTGCAGGTTTTAACTGAGGCAGAAACGCAGCATGAAATCTGTCAGCAGAACGGCAGAGCAGAGGTTCAAGGCATTCACAGCTGCCTTGCTATTTTGTATTTGGATACAGTTGGGGCTGTATTTACCCATTCATGGAGAATGGAGCTTGGAATGTTTTTAAAAGACAAATACCAGATGTTTGCCTTGTTCTATTGATAATGATAATGATTATTGATAATGATATTGTCATCGTTCTAGTTGCCAAACACCAGAAATAAACAGAAGGCTGGCATTTTTTCGTGATGACCTAAACATAGGATTATAAATTAAATCTGCTTTTACAATTAACAGTTATAATAATGCTAGCAATGTATGTATGAGTGCGGTACATAAATCAGCAGTCCAACTTCCTCAGAAGTAGAGTTTTGCCTATTAGATCACCAAGGAGGTGTATTTATAAAGCAGTGATTCTGACATTCACTGAAACTTTCTCTAGAGGAGGTGAGATTACTGTCATTAAAATACATGGATCTGGAAAATTATTCATCAGGGAATGTCAGATTCACTGCTTTATAAACAGATTTTCAAGAGTTTTGGGTTGTTGGACCAGTTACCTGAAGATATATGGAGTATTTATAGAAGATACACTGTGCACCTGTCATTAGCCACAAACTGATGCATCTCTTTTGCAATCCATAGAGTTTACATGGTTTATTGGTTTACATACCACAATACGCAAAGACAATACAGACCTGATTTATAAAGCTCTACAAGAATGGAGGAGATATATTATCATGGGAGAACCTGGGTGATCCAGCAAACCTGGAATCTTCTCCAGTCTTGGAGAGCTTTATTAAATCAGCTCATATGTGTTGCAAACTTTCTATGAAACAGAGTGTTTCTTCTAAATTGGAAAACAACAAAAGGTGAATCCATATATCTCATAAAAAAAGTACAAGAAAACACTATACAGCTATTGTACTATACAGACCAAAGGGGGATATTTTGCATGCTGGGGAGCTGATTAAATAAAACCAAATTTGAGATAAAATTGACAATAGCAACTAATCTGGTTTTACCTGTCACTTTATAGAAACATTAATCAAGTATTCTGACTTGTTACTATGGCAACACCACCAATTGTGTACTTGTTTTTTTTTTTTTTGCACATTAATAAATACACCATCATGCATAAAAAAACTGTTAAAGATGCAAAGTGCTGCTCCTATTTTATTGAGCAAGGATGGACGGGTGAGTTGGCAATTTATTTTTGATATTGGTGCCTGTGATATTTCTTTACAATATGAATTAAATGTGAAACCAACATGGATGCAAAATAGTTGTTTGACAGCATGTTAGATATTGGACAGGTGTCATTTAATGTGGTCTACAATTGCAAAAGAGAATTTTAGATAATAAAAACTTTATTGGGCTCAAGCCCACAGCAAGAGGACAGTCTCCTAGATGTCTATAGGGTTGACCGTGGAGGCTAAACCTTGCCATGGCTGCAAGAGCTCAGTAAGTATTCAAATGGAATAGGAAAAGGTGGTTAGTTAGGGTTGGGGGAACAAATAAATACATTTTAGGCTCTATATGTAAAACAGGGAATACAACATTCTCTGGAGGCAGTTGGTGGGACAAATAAGGCAAGTACACTTTGGGAACCTGGAAGATTCCCACAAGGAAATGTCTGATTCCCTGTTTCATAAATAGAGCCCTTTGTGTAAAATATACTAACCCCCATGTTGAATAAAGCAATAAAGGAAAACTGGTTGGTTACCATAAGGTTTAACATGTAATATTTTACATAGGTTTAATAAATTTATATCAATGTATTGCAGATGATGGGGCATTTAAACATTGGTACTTCCTGTAGCATAAAGCCATAACCTGCTTTTCTAAGGTATAAGGGTTCAGGTTGTAAAAGCGTAGAGGTTATGACGACACTGGCAATAGAAGTCCCAATATACATTCTAGGTGTGCTGCAGCTGTACTACTTAACCCAATATTCCTATAGTGACCTCGCCACTTGGTATGATTTCAGCTACATGAAGATAGTAATAGATCCTCCCCTTCTTTTTTATTTTCATTCAACATTCAATATCTATTTATGTTTTCCCATATCACTCTGCACATTACAGATCTAGTCTAAGCACAGCAAGACTTAAAAAAGCCAGATTTGCTTAAAGAGAAAAAGCAGATGTCAATGTAATTGTTTTCTTCCCTCGATATTATTTTATCCAACTAATTGATTTTGTGACATATATTCTGTAGGACAGCAAGTTAAATTATGGTTGGTAGTGTAATGTATTAATTCATAGCTGGCATCCAGTTAAATAAAAAACAAAGTCCAATTTATTTACCTAAAATTATGGTCACGTAACAAGTCTCCTGGTCTGGGGTGCTTAACCTATCTAAGGTCCAATTTTGTTAAATGATATACATTGTTGTGTTGTTACATAAATGTTGCTCATTGGCTGCCAGAAGAGGCCATCAGATGCTCCTTACAGGGTCCCAAAGACTTCAGTCATTGACATCATGATGATCCATGGACGACGACAAGTCCAGTCAGCAGACCCACTTTCTACTGGCCAAAAAGAAACACCATGGAGGGATATATGACCACAGATTCATGTAAGTATTTGCAAGTTTATGAAGCTTTCTTATCAAATTTATGATTACAGTGAGGTGGAAATATTTTTGTTTGTCATCCTAGGGTTGGGTTTTAAAGTAAACATGTGCTCACAGAAAATATTTAGTCCATTTTACCGCACATAAATATTCTCTGAAAAGCATGACACAACGTGACCCCCTTTAATCCATTTTGCCCTGCCCTGGTTCCTAATCATGGAAGTGACCCCAATGACTAAGTCACAGGGCGGGATGAAACATGTTAGAGGAAGGTAGTAATGTCTGGAGATCTAATCTATGGACTCTGTAGTTACTTGAATGTGTTCACAATGAAGTAACTAAAGTTTTTGAATTTACCTTGGAGTGCAATCATTTCCTTTCTTCATAAATGAGGACAAAACAATGTCACATTTAGAGGACTGCACTAATTCTAAAATGAATCCTTTACAAACAGCCTTCCTATAACCCGCAAAAATATAAATTTAGATTGTTATGTTTGAGGATACTACACAGTACATGCAACTAGATGAGTCCAACATAGATTTTTTAAAATCTTATTCATCTTTTGTTTACCCTGGAAAATTGTGCTTAAAATTTAATTTCAAATAAGTTTATAAAATAGATTGCAGTACACATGCTAAGGAATGCATAACATACACATAAAATATGGTAGCTGCAAATTGTTTTGTTACACAATATTTACACAGCATATATGTAAACATTTCAGTTTTCAGTAAAAAACAAAATAGATATTTCAATAAACTGTGCGCTACAAAACAGCACACAAATGATTTATACCCAAAAACGTTCAGAGCATTTTCACGTTTACAACAAATTTAGTGGATTTGTGTTGGTTTTTTGAAGGGACCCACAATGAACTGTTATATCATATAGCCGTTAACTCTTTACCCTGTTTATTTTTACAGCAATTTACATCTTTAACTAGAACTAGAATAATTATTATCTGTCCCAGACTTCATGACACCATGGTAGTTAATGGAATAGGATGGTTTAGGATCTTTAACACCTATCATGTTAATGAACAGAGAGCCTCTGTCTTTAGAGACATTAGATGAAACCATGTTAATTGGATTGAGGTTGAGTTACCCATGTGGCTAAAAATACAAGATTATATTCCTGACACCTAAAAAAACTAAGGAATTTACTTATATGAATAATGAATATTACATAACTGGTCCAGTTCAGTACTGACTAAGCACTACTGGCCATACCTGCTATGTCCTGAACAGAACTTTGATATTTGAATATTTTGAAGTAACCATGATGTTTTGTTAAAAAATGTATTTTAAAAATCCTAAATAAACAGGATAGGAAATTGTAGTGAATCGTTTGTAAAATTTGCAAATGTATTTTATGAGTTGGCTAACCTAAAGTAGTTATTGTTACTTCACCTAGAGAAATAAATTGAGACAGTGGCTAAATATTCAGCTTTGTTTCACTAAATTAGGATATAAACATAGGACATTTGGGGCCATAGGGATCGAAGGGTAGTAAGGTCTGGAGCTAAAAGATAGAGTTGTGTTTCCATAGTGAATAAGTGATACTGAAAATTGTAAGGCGGTAGAGGCAGATCTGTAGGTGCTGACAGGGCTTTTTTTCCTCCTCCTTTTTTTAGGGGTTCTGTTCTCTTCTTTCGCTACCCCTGTAGCCAGAACTTTGCTGATTTGTCAACACTCCCACAACTGCAAGCTTTCCTTTCTTGAGTGAAAGAAACAGAATTTGAATTGGGTAGGTGGATGGCCGAATAGAATTTAGGTGGTGACTTGGCAATGGTGCACAGCAAACTTCTGTCAATATTTGTGAACTTTAAGTTTGTCTTTTTTGGCATATATAGTATTGTAACAAATTTAAAATATAAAAGAAATGTGATATAAAAATGTTAAGGTCTTGGTAAAACAGTTTATAATTTGGTGGAGTAATGTCGGGCATTCAAGTTTCTTTCAATGGTAATTCCTCCTCTCCCACTCTCTTCCCTGTTGGTGTTCCCCAAGGGTCAGTCCTTGGACCAGTACTCTTCTCTGTACACCTCCTCTCTCAGTGGCCTCATAGCCTCCATTGGTTTACAGTACCATCTGTATGCCGACATCATGGATGGCCGACATCATGGATGGCCGACATATTTCTGAAACTCAAACTGGATGAAATAAACTCATCTGTTTCTTCCCTCCACATTCCAAATCTTGCCTTGACATATTTCTAACTGTTAACAATACCCCTCACCTCCGGCACGTTGTCTTGGTGCCACCTTTGATTCTGCCCTCTCATTTATATTCAGAACATTTCAAGGTCCTGTCACTTTCTCCTACAAAACATCTCCAAAATCGGCCCCTACCTGTCCTCTGAGACCACTAAACTCGTTGTACACGCTCTTATCATCTCTTGTCTGGACTACTGTAACATCCTCCTCTCTGGTTTTCCACTAACCCGACTCTCTCCTCTAAAATCTAATATGAATGTTGCAGCCAGACTTATCTATTCTTCTCAACATTTCTCTTCTGCTGCACCTCTTTGTAGTACTCTTCAATGGCTTCCATTGCACCTTAGAATCAAATTCAAGCTAGTAAAAATATACCCCCCTATTTGCTCTCTTCACTCCTCCAATGACCTCCAATGACTTACTAACTTTCTCACTCTTAAGCTTGTCACATGCATGACCCCAAGATTTTTCTAGAGCTGCCCCGACTCTCTGGAATGGTCTTCCATGTCCTATTCTTGCTCCTAATTCATCTTTTCAAATTTGCTACCCATCTTCTTCTGTTTTGTAAAAACCTTACTACTTGCCACCATTCCATATCCCCCTCCTATTGTATGATACTTCCCTCACCTTCTAGATTGTAAGCTCTTCAAGCTCTTCCTCTCCACTTCAGTTTCACTGTCTGTATCTGTCTGTCATTTGAAACCCCTGCTTAATCTACAGCACTGCATAATATGTTAGCGCTATATAAATCTTGTTTCTTATTATTAATAATAATAATAATAATAATAATAATATTAATAAATAATAATATACTAACCCTGGTTATACAGTGGTTAGTGGTTGGCAATACAGGGCCCAACAGGTACATAACAGAAGAAATAATAACAAATGAAAGAATGAGAGAATATTGGGTTTGGGCGTATATGACCTAGGCATGGCAGACTAAGTGCATTTCTGGGGGGCTCCTGCTCCCTCCCCATTGAACTGCTTCTTTATGTCTACCACACCCCAGGACTTGAGTGGTTGAATCTTATGTGCACCAATATGCCAGTTTGTGGACAACTGCTAGACCCCTAGAGTCCCGTGAAGCAACAAAATGGCAACTGAGTCATCATCTCCTACTTGGATTTGATTCTACAGCAAGACCAGGTTGGATCCTACAGGGAGAGAATTGGCAGCCGTCTGGAGCACTAGCCAGTCCAGAGAGGGGAGGATTTGATAGTGCTTGTGGTTTCAGACAGGAAATGACTCAGGATACCTGCAGCAGATTCTAATGCTTTCATATGTCACTGATTATAATTCTTGTCCTCAACCAAAAACATACTTGTTTGGAAAGCCAAGATTAAAATTAGGCAGCTTTCAAGAGTTGTAATGGGTCTATGGGTTTCCCTAAGGATCTGCATAGTCTTAAAGAGTTTGTATTTTTATAGCACGTAATAAAAAGGGATAGGTTCTGACAGAGAAACCTTTGCATTTTGCATTCTTACAGTAGCCGGTGATTTTAAAACCTGGCAAGTCATAAGATCTTAGTATCTTGATCTATGCTGTGATATTTTTTCTGTATCATTTAATTTATTACATTTTGGTGGCTACATAAATTGTCATATTTGAGGCTAATAACATACAAAAAAAAATTTGCAATGTTCCTGTCACTTTCTGTAAAGTGAGGATAAAACACCGCAATTTGACAATTGTGACTCCTTTCATAGAAATGAACACTAGCATAGGAACAGGGGTTGCAGGGATTTTGCTTGAGACCGGGCCTTTTACTGCAGAAAGTTTGTAGGAGTCCTCGTCAAAATAAAAGCCTTGCTTCTCGCTGGGATTTTCTACCACTGGCTTCCTCTCTTCAGTGCTAAATTAGATGATGCTGCCAGAGTCTGGCTGCCCTGACCTGTGGAATCCCAGTGCTTCATTTCACCTCTTTTGGCGTTGTCCCACATCGGTTTCCCCAGGCTGGTATGCACTCCCTACTGTCTCCTGACAAATATGGCAGAGCCATCCACTCACTACTGCCTTAGACAAGCTTGCACACCTGGATGCAACAACTCAAAGAGGTGCGGTTTTAAGGCATAAGGCTATTTTTGCCTTAGTTGTGATGGTGCTGTGACTTTGTTTCAGCTACCTTGCTTCCACCTCGTTATTTCACCTATTGATCCTAACCTTGCTTGAAGATGAATTATTCATTTTGCATGCCCTAAACATTGCTTGGATCTAAATGAAATCTTTTCACTTGCCCCCTTCCTCTACCTTTGCTGTACTTGATGTACCTATCAGCATGCTATCAGCCCTGACCTCCTCAGTATCTGAACTTCCTCTCTGCTTGTCACCAGGCCTGTCCTCAGCTGTACTTGGACTACCTTTCTGCCTGTCACCAGCCTTGACCACTACTTGCTTCCCAACCTTGTTTGTTGGATCCCAGCTGTTTTCACACTGGAGCTTCTCCTTATCTCCCAAGGTGCAGAGTCTAAGCCGTACCTGGGTTTTGCTAGAAAACCCCCTAATGGACTGATAATACTAGAAACTACCAGACTCTTTGCTGGAAGGTGCCACCAGTAAACAGCCCCCAGGATCACCCCCCCCCCAGATGGCAGGATGGTAGGCTTCTGTGTTGAGACAGCAAGAGAGTCAGACGTGATCATGAAATGCACCACAGGCAAGGTGGTGCCCGTAATCATGTGGAAGGGCAGGCAGTAGGCAAGGTCGCATCAGTAACCAGGTACCAAGAACTGGGTACTGGGTAGGTATGTAGTAGAGAGAATCCCAAACTCTAGGAGATTGTGTAAAATCACAGCACCAAGCATTTGCACAGTAGAGGAGAATATAACCTCTGTCCCTTTAAATTGGCCCTTTAATGGGCCATTGTGGGATCCAAGTAAGCTGACAATGACCCTGAGGGCCAACCTGGTCACTACACCTCGCAAAGAGGAATTTAGTGGCCCTTATAATTACCAGCCCTTAACCCTTTTATCTGGTAAAGACCAAGTGTTGCTTAGACTTGGATGCCTTGGATGATCCTGTGTTACTTGCCTTGGTAGGGCCTAGCACTCTCAAAGAAAGATGTGATGCCTCTGCCACCTCTATTTACAACGGTAAGCAGCTGGTGGTGAGTTTCTGGGGGTCTAAAAGTGATGTGATGTGAAGGAAGGGGGACTCTAATGTAAAGGGTGGGAATAAGAGGAGTCTGATGTAAACGCAGGTTCTTAATGTTTAGGTGGGATTGGAATGTGAAAGGGAGAAATCTGATGTAAAGAAACTCTCTGATGTGAAGGACCTTGTCCTAAATGGAGCCTTTTTAAAATTGGGAACTGTGACCAATAGGTCTGTAGCTGGAATACCATCTGCAGAGATTTAGCAGAAGGGAAGGTCCATATCCAATTTCTGCATTAGAACACATCAGTCTGTAGTTATGCTACTAGACAGAAATTGTGTTATTTACAGGATTACTAAGAGAAAAACCTGAAACAAAATGAATGCAACTACATATTTAGACTAGTAATATATTACAGTTTTCTTTTCTGGTTTAGATACACTTCAATACTGAACCCTAATAGAATGCTTGGAGCTCCTTTTTAGACATTTCTTGTTTTCTCTCCTGACTTGTAGTGAACCTTTTACAGTAAAAGCATTCAAGAGAAAAAGGCCCTTCCTTCACCAGACAGATATTTTATTTATTTCAAATGCTTTCAGCACAGCTGATTTTCCTACTCATGCATATGATTGCCTTTTTGCTGTGGAGTGCTTTTTAAGTACTATTTTTTCACACATGAGGTGGACATAGACTGCACAAATATTGCCTTAAAAAGCATAGACGTCTAGTAGATTTCAGTGTTGTATAAAAGAAATGCATATTTCTTATAGAAGGATTACATGTATGAACAGTACTTATAAAATCCCCTTTAATGTGTTGCTTTGTAAAAACAAGGTATGATTTTATTTCTGCAGTTTTATTTTCTATATAGTAAAATTATTGTATGTTTCCCGTTTGTTTATTTTTTAGGATTTTCATTTTGGCGGTTTAATTTGGAGGAGGCTTTCACATATTTATATTTTCTCTCCTACTTTGTGTTGCAATGTACATGATCTTCTGTGATTGTAGGCTACCATTTTCTCTTGGAGCAATTATTTGTATATATCATGCATGCTACGCCAAACAGATCATATACAATAAGCATGAAAAGAAGACAAATCTAAATCTACATGGTGTGTACAGTTGTCACACTTACCTCTTCCTCTCTAAAGTGCAGGCATCTCTCCCCTGCACATGCCGGCGGTTTAAACTTTGGGCGTGCCTTCATTCCCAAGATTTATAAGCTTCTTCCAACTAGCTGGCCAATCAGAAAATAGCCTTTTAACCATCCCTGGCATTTTAGCTAGCTCACACACTGCACTAAGTGTTGGCTAATTCAGTGTTTCCTCTGTCCAGCTGCTGCATTAACCCCTCGTTGTTCAGTTTGTTGGTTACAAGCCAATCTCCCTGTGTTGTTCCAGTGTTCCTGTCTGTGTATTCCTGTGTCACCTGTGCCTCCTGTTGCTTCCAATGTCTCCTATGTTCCCTGTGTCCGCAGTAGCCCCTGTCTCACTGGTGTCTGTCTCCTGGATATCTGGTAATTGACCCCTGGTGTGTGACCTGACCTCTCTTGCTTGCTGCCTGCTTTGATCCCGGCTTTCTTCGACTACCCTTCTGCTTTGTGATTTGGTACCACGCTTTATTTTGCCCACCTTGGTGTGCCCAAGGACCGCAAGCTGTCAGTAACCAGCGGCGCAACATCCTAACCATCAGAGGCTCTGGAGAAGACCCGGCTACTGCTTAGACTTTGCACCTTGGCCCTTGTCAGGGTTCACACCACCACCATGCAGACTGTAGTGCCCCCTAGTGGCCCTGCCTCCCTAAGCGTGACACAGGAAATATGAATAAAATAAGTTTTCCATACCGTGTTAAGGAACATATACTCACCTAAATTGGTCTTCCAGATGCCTTATCAGCAGCACTTTCAGCAGATCAATTGATGCAGATTCACCTGTGATGACCAGCCCTAATCAGCTTCCTTTTGATGATGCCATCATTGCATTTTCCTTATCTGAGTTTAAAAAGTCCATATTGCTTGAGAGCCAATAGGAAGTGTCCACATCATGGAGGAAGTGAAGTAGTCATTTAATGTGAGACTTCACTAAATGTTAATAGAGGATGTGAAAAGACTGCTGGAACCTCACATGAGTCAGAATGGATTTTAATTTAATTCCATATGGGTGCCTGTCTGTCATAACTATCAAACGTTCACACCGTTCAATCATTTACATACAGAATTTGCTATTGGAAAATATCTACAATGTATACAAGTAAATGTTAAAAATGTACAGTAAATATTATATTTGTAAATATGTGAGTGCTTGGAAATCAAATTTTACATTCCTGTAACTGCTAAATAAAAGTATATGATATGAAAAGGTCATAAAAGTAATGAAAAAGTCAAAAACACAGTATGATAAAAACAATTTAAGAACCAATATTTGTTAAAAAAAATCTAAAATCACATTAGGAATAAATAAAAAGCAACAAGCACACACTCATAAAAAGTAATATATTTTATGTATATAAAGTTTTTTTTATGAGGTCAGTCTGTGTAGAGGCTGTTGGTGTTTTTCAATACTTCGCTGACCAATAGAGGTTAGCAGGGTGGCTCCACAGTTTCTGCCTATAAAAATATCAGGATATTGGGTACTTTTTGAGACTAATTTAACAAATGTTTTTTTTAAACAGGAAAATGACACAGAAAAAATGATATGATGTTCTTGAATTTGGTGACACTTCACTTTCTTCAAATATATATTAAAATTGCTCAACAATTCCACAAGTTGGTGCTGCAAGTGAGATTTAGAATTGTCTGTCTCTGCCTGAAAACATTTGAAATTTTGGGAAGAAAGATCTCAAAAAAACCTTTTTAAACAGCCTTTCCCTTTAATTAAACATGAAGGTAAAACAGCATTCTTATATGCCACTGCTTAGTTAATGTAGAACAATGGTAAAACATGGTTGCTAATAGAAAATGCCAAAGTGTATTTTCATTAAGGAAAGGTAAAAAAGACTGTACGTACAGATCAATATATTTCAATTAATTATTAGGATTGGTTGACAAGCCTTAGAGTATCTGACTATAAATAAGTGTGTGTAAATGAACCGTGAAATTAAAGCCAAATGGAGAAAATGGAGTAAAGACCATGAAAGGAGGATGCTAAACTGCTCATTCTACCTGTGGATTCTGTTTTTTTGGGCCTGTGTGCTTATTTAGGTATCAATATGTAAAGGACAGCTGTATCTTTAATAAAGTGATTAAAGATTGATCTAAACTAATTTTTATCTCTAATATCAATGTATTAATGTCTATATGTCAATAAGGTAAAGCTCCATGCGTTATATAAGCTTCTAGGCTTTGCAAACTTGTCTAGTAAGTTGTAGTAGAAATAAAACATATATAGAGGAATATTTAAAACCTAAATTTATAACAAAAAGTTATTACATAAATTATGTAATAAGAATAAGATAGTGGAAAAGCCCTTTAATCCCTCCACAAACTGAGCCCAGTGGGTTCTTCTAATATCACCCAATCCTGCATTGTGCAGGAGCAAAATCAGGTGACGTGTCTTCCTGAAAATGTAAAAAAAGTGCTAAAAATGTCATGCATGCATAAAAGAAGCAGCCTGCAGTTTGTGGACAATATTCTGGAATATTTAGGGTATGTATCCCAGGAGGCTGCGGGATTCCCCTTGGATATATAATGGTAAAATGTGGTGATATGTCTGCATTAAAGCACACTTGTAATGTGAGAAATATAGAGGCTGCTTTCTTGACCAACTTTTAAATAATGCTATAGTCTATACTTCAAAATGTGGAGAACAGAATTTGTTCTTCACTTTTTTGTGATGTTTTTTGTACCTGTTTGCAACTTATCAAAGGAACATGTATTTTTTATGTTGTAAGCTTCAAGCTTCTACAAGTGGAGAATTCCATAGTTACTCTAAATTGACAATCAGAAACTCCATTCACTTGGAGTACTGGTCACCACTTTTTCCAGCTTTAGTGCTACTTTAGCAAGTTCTCTTTAGCAAGAGACCTCTATTGTGATTGTTTTTTTAATATGGCAAGAGACAAAAGTGGTGATTAGGTGTCTAAAACAAAAAACGCTGATATCCATTGTAGCCCAAAGCATTCTCCCTTTAGGAATGGTGAATGATATCTAGTAAAAATAAAATGGCCACTTGGTAAATATGGCAATCTCGGCCATAAACTGGGGTCACCTTAAACATTGCCACCAATCTGAAAAGTGAAAACCATATTAGCATATCTCTACTAATAAATATGGTGATCATCTAGCCATTAAACTTTCTAAATGACTTAATTGGAATAATTATGCAGATTAGGTGTTCTGACCCAGTTTATAGGCATATTTGTTCCAGATGAGTCTCCTAAAGCAGACCTAAACTAATTTTTTTTTTATTTACAATAAAGCCTTATATTTACAATGTAAGGTAAAAAGCATTTTTTTGGGGTAGGGGGTTTTAAACCATTTTTTTCTTAACAAAAAAAAGGGTGAAGCCCCTCCCCTTCGGTCTTTATTATTAGTGTTGGTCGAATAGCTCACTATTTGATCACTGTGACGAGTGATCAGGGGAGCAGAGCTGTCAGCATAGTAATCTCCGCTGATTGCTCTGCTCCCTGATTGGCTGAGGAAAGGGAAACCCTGATGATGCTTGAGCTGTCATCAGGGTTTCCTATTTCTCAGCCAATCACAGAGCAGTAGAGGTATGAATGGAGATAGTATCTCCATTCAACCTCTATTGCCCTCGTATTGCCTGCGGTTACAGCTAATTGAAGGCACCTGCTTTCAATTAGCTGTGACCGCACAGTTGCCACGGTCCAGGAATCCCACGATGACATTATGATTCATAATGTCATTGTCGGATAACCTGTAAAAAATAAAAAAAGAACAACTTTAAAATAAAAAACACATACGAAATAAATAAATTTTTTTTTTTTCCTCCCGAATTTTTGCTGTCGAATCCCGTGTTTTTCGGGTCGGGTCTACCTGAATTCGAAAAGCCATATTCGGGTCGAATATAGGGACAATCTGAATTTGAACATCAACACTATTTATTATAATGGCGGAGCGCAGAGCCCCTATAGACCCACATTACGCTGATTTCGGTGAGTTTTGTTTTTTTGTTTTTTTTTTAGTTTAGTTCTACTTTAAGAAAGTCAGTAATGGTTGCATTTGTAGATATCTTGTGGCAACTGTCCTTTAATGGTGCAGTCATTCTCAGAGAGAATGGGTTGAGATAGGATGTTGTGAAATATTTAGGGCAACATTCAGGAAAGGCCAGTCCTGATACGTGATCCGCTGCAAGGAACATGTAGCAGTAGGTAGAGGCTGGATCCTACAATGGATTGGGAAAAAACACAAAGGCCTCCAATGGTTTTCTTCCCCCCTTCAGCCCCTAAAGTTTGATTCAACTTAGTGTGGTAGCAACTCAAAAATCTTCATTTATGGACTGATACTTTGTCACCTCATAAAAAGCGTTAAACACCTCCTGTTTCCATCTTCTCTCTACTATTTAGAGGTTTAACTTCTCGTTGACTGCTATTTCAGTAACATCACATTGATTTTAGATTTTTGCAAATGAAAAGCTTTCCAGCACAAAGAGTGATATTGCATTAATACCAATTAATACTTACTACAAGGTTCATCCCCGACATCCAGTATTAATAAAAAGACTATGTGTTCTCTTTAAAACCTTTGGCACATAGGGAATGTAATGTAACAAACAGTCTTCTTAGCTTAGGAGTTTCCTACAGTGTAACTAAGAGCAATGAGAACAAACTGCGGGTGCAGCCACATGAGTTGAACAAAAACAATATTATTCCTTGCTACCATGGAAACTGCTTTTAGCTCTGAATTATTTCTTTTATATACTTTAAAAAAATTAATCACAAGAGGTGAGATGGTTCAGAGGAAACATACTGTACAAGGCTTGGAAAAAATAGACAGGTTTTATTTTCATCAGAGTGGTGGGATTAAAGGGAAAACTGGCTTGCTTTAGTAAAATGTAAAAACAACAATTTTTAGTAGACAATTAGGTACTTTTATCTGGGTTTATAGGTTGGTGTCCTGAGCCTTTTAGTTTACCTTTTTATTTTCTATAATCTAGCCTGGACCTACTCCTTTTGTACAGAGACAGTAATACAATCATCAATGACAGCACCAAATAATTGTATTTATAAAGACAACTAGACTTGTTAACGTGTTGGAAAAACCAACCCACCCACTGATACCCACATTCCATGGCGTTTCCCCACTCACTCCTATTATCTTTTTCAACACTGTGTCCTAAGACTGTGTAAAGCTACATAGACACAATAGATGATTGTCGCCGGTAGCGAATGGTTGAGCTCATCTTGGGCAAAAATCTAGTGGTCCCCCAACCTTGTTCATCAGTCTTCTCTAGGAGGAGAAGTAGGGTGCCTCTCACTTGTCCTTCCTCTTTCCTTTACATTGTACAGGGCAGTGACGTGTGTACAGCCCTAATTCACTCCTGGCCTTGGAAACAATCACAGAAGATGGTATCAGAAACCTGATTTCTGTCTGACATCTGTATGGGAATTAAGCTTCATGTCGAATGATGAACTCATGGTGAACATCTTTCTTGCACCTAACCCATGGGTGCCATCACCAGTGTATCACTATGTCTGACACGTGAAGTATAGGAGGGAAAGTTCTTCTTCCTTCTACTGTTTTTTATTCAGACTTGGTCAATTATCACATTTTAGGGATTAGTGGCTGCGCTCCTGTTCATGGGTTTAAAATTGCAGATTTAAAAAAGGCTCTCCAAGTTTAGTAATAAACTAGATATCAACACTTTATAAACAACCTGTTGATTTTTTTGAAGACATAATGGCATCCTGGTGAGGCAATTCAACTCATGGAACCTGGAAGCTTGCCATGACTGGACTGCTGTGCATATGAACAGGAACAGTTATTTACTTTGCCAAGTAAGCTTTCAGATCACCTTTGACTGTTTCTGAAATTGAACATTTGCATCAGCCCATACAGAATCTTCTTTGAGTAACCCTATTTAAAGTATTCATATTGTAATGTCCATAATTTTCTATTTAGATAAAGAATTGTTCCAGCATGTTTGTATAGCAGAGATTCAATATTCAAAAGCAGGCTTGTGTAATCCTTTGCATTTTTATTGTCTCTATGGGAACAAACACTATTCTCAGGTTCAGAAATTCCCAGTCTTTTACATCTGAAAGACATAATCACATCTAAAAGTGCTCGCCATAAAATGTCCTTTTAAGTGGAATTGCATACTCTGTCTTTACGGAAGAAAAATTATAAGTGAATCTACAAAGCTCCTTTTTCAAAAACATTGTACTGCCTTTTTTGGGTATTTTATCTACATATAAGTTCATTCAAAAGTATTAATGTTTAGACCCATGTTAGATAAAGCCTATAAAGACTTGTAACAAGACACCTGTTTATACATCAAAATGTAAAATTTAATTTTTTTAGGAATTGCTTTGAGATGAGTAAAAGCAGAAGCATCTACAAGGGAGTATGTATAGGATTTTAATTTAACTATTCGGCCACTTTACAATTTCTAATAGAGCCATTTACTCTCATGAGTCATTAATTTCTATACTGTAAACCAAATGTATTTTAAGTATATGTATTTGTCAGGAAAGGACAAAACAATGTAGTCCTACATATGTAAACCAGATAAAACACTCATATTACTAGGGTAGTCATAGGCTCACAGATCCATCTTAGACATTGCCCCCCATGAACCTTTTTTTTACCAAACCATGGTCATTGCAGCCATTTTATTATTATATACCATGCGTACTTTAGCCATTACATTATAACACCACATTACAGAATCTTCTATCCTTACCCGTTTAAATTACATTACAATATTGATACAACAATATTTAAACATCTGTAATCTGAGTTATGAGTTTGCATGTCCTGGAAGGCATTACTATATCCACTATACCACCTGGGGTCTGCCAGTAGCTTAATATTGTTTCCAGCCTCACCATACCACCTTGAAAACAATATCAGCCCTTCCTCATACAAAACCCACTTAGGTCACCACCTTTTATCACTTCACCACTTAGGTGATATTACACCTAGGATGTGTCCGCCACCACAAAACCAATACTGCTCTTTTTCAATCTCTACCCCGATGAAGCCTTCTATTTCCCACTCTGTTCCCAATGCCAACAAGAATGGTCAGGATGGAAGTCTCCAGTCCTCTACCAACTTGTGTTCTAAATATCACCCCCCTTTAAACCCCCCCTGTTTTTCCTCCATCATTTCACCCTACTCCACTCTTCTGCAATTCAGCCTGTCTGACCTTATCTTGAAGCCACTTATTCCCTAATAATCCCCTCCTGTCTGCTCCGCTGAACACCACCATGTGTCTTTTGCCTATCCAGCTCTTTTCTCTTAGCTCCAAGCGTCACTTAATTGTAATACATTTTTTTCCAGAATTAACGTAAAACTATTAAGAATAAGGTGACAATTAGAAGCCTATTTATAATTGTGTTATACGTTGTATTGTTGTTATTTTTAGTAAAATGGATGCATTTATGTGATCATCACATTACTGTTGCTAGATTTTGGCTTGGTGCCTTTGTGCAAACTGAGAAAAAAAATCAAATTTAGAAGTTTACCTTGCCAACCAAGCCATCTGTGAGCCTTTGACACTCACCAGCACTCGTAGCTAATGTAAGTATCAGGCTGTCACAGGGTCAGGAAGTGAGATAAAATCTCCACAAACAGATCATAGACAGAAATTAAAAATTGGCAAAAATTTAATTTCTTATCATCTCTATCCAACGTTTGAAAAAGGTTTACAGCAATTAGGTTTTATAAACAATCTTAACATGCAGGACATAAAGAATTACTATATTTTCTTTTATCATTAATAAAGAAAAACAGATTATGTGCATGACTTATATGTAGTGAAATAGAGACTTCTAAATGTCACAAATACATCAAACAATCATAGTCACAATCCTAAATAATCCTTTCAGAGGAGAAACTTAAACTTTATCTACAAAGCTAGCAAAGCAAAATGTCACCTAGTGTGAATAAGAGAAGGTTACATTCATGTCCTTTTAATCCCTTCTAGTGGTTTCCCATATCTATTTTTGTCAATCATGAACTGCCAGCCACAAAGTACTAATAATAGGTCAATATATATATATATACACAACAGTCAGTCCCCTCCAGATAATACATGTCCAGTATACTTTATAAATAGTGTGGTGAAGCAACAGCATCATTCTAAGCATGGCAGCTGCTCTTTAAATGTTCTGACATACTTTGCCAGATGATTTATAAATCATGTTTTATGAAATATTTTCTTTGCACCCATATTCCTTTGCCTATAGCTTCCACCCACAAGAAATTACAAACCCAGTCAGGTAGTAAGTGACCACATTAAAACTCTAACATCTACTCGAATGTATATGCAAAGTACATATTTTCTATTATAACTTCCTCCTATTCAATGGGTGCTTGTGAAATGATGCCAAACAACCTGATGCCATATGTTTTCTTATGTCTTAGAAGTACAATACCTCTTGAAACTCACCCTGAAGCAGTCAACAGGGATTGACAAATCCAGTTGTATTACTTCCTAAAATTGGCAAAGTTATGTCATAAGTTGTTAGAGATTTACACTGAGATGATTAGTTTGTAGGAGTCAATGTGCCTGATTTATTAAAGCTCTCCAAGGCTGGAAAAGATAGACTATCATGGGTCATACAAGATGAAAGATGTCAGAAATTTGTATGCGTAAAACAAAGATGGCTCTGTAAGTCAGTGTCAGAACTGTTTTGGGGTACAAGAAATAATTAGGAGGATCTACATAAACCCAATTCATTAACACAAAACCAGAATGTTTAAATTTAAATGGATATTGTCTGTTTCTACAGGAATCAGTTTGATAAATAAAATGTTGATAAACCTAAAGCCCAACTGAGTCATTTTTTTTACTTTGACACAGTCTTGGTTTTTGAAAATGTATTGTAGGTATAGAGGTTTTTAGGTATTAGTGATATGGCATTATAGAAATTCCTCTGTTTGCTTGTGGTCCAGCATTCCCCATGTACACTGTACAAATCAACATTGCCCATGCTACTTGAACAGTGTTGTTGATTGTGTAAGTATGTAGGGGGCATATTGAAGATCCAAAAAACTGCCTTGTGTACAAGATCTGAATTCTTCCAAAACAGGGCAGTTTAATATAGGGCTATGACACTAGCACACATTTGTAAATATGTCTTTGAAGGTTTTCGTATATCTAGTACTAGTAAGTCACTTTCAACTGGACTTGTTCTTGTATGTATCATCTTAGGACTAGACAAGATACAGATTGTTCATTTCTAGGTATCCTCACTGTAGTGTAATGAAACACATGAGCTCAGTTGGACTTTAAACTAATTTGTTATTTTAATCAAAAAGGACATTTTTTTTTTTTTTGTATCAACATTTTACTTATAAATGGCTTCTTTCTATGCTTTCCTCCACAGACAACTTACCTTTATTACTCATCAAAGCTACTTATAATTTTCTGAGTTGAGTTTTACACCCAAAATCCCATAAAACCATGATTACATGACCTATTGGCTGCCTAAAATGATCTGTACAATAAATCCTTTAGTTGAGGAAATGCCTTTTTTTTTTTTTTTGAAAATATCTGGTATAAAAAATCAGCAAGGCTTATTCTTTAATAGCTTGACCTTTGTGTAACAAACATAGTAACTTTCTTTCTCTATTAAGTCTTCCAACCCGATTTAATTCATGACAGTGTCCCTGTACAACCCAAGACTTGCTGTAATAGAGCTAAACTGCTCTGCATAAAAGAAATGTTGACTGATGTTTTATTTATGATCCAGATCCTTCTTCATTTCAAATTGACAGAGCCTTTGTAAAAACCATTATACCTAACTTACTAATGCTCCCTCACTGCTCCTGCCATCTGCTGCAGCTGACAGTGAAACCCAGGGTGTTGGCTGGTTGTTGGACACAAAGGGGAGCATCAATGGGCTAAGTTGAAGTGCCTTTGGAAAACCTGTCAGCATCTAAAAAGTTTTCCTGTAATTGTTTAATATTCAATTTTATTTATGTTGCCTTGGGAAACACCTGAATCTTATATCCTGTCTGTATAGTGTCCTTTGATTTCTGGCCAGGGTGGACAGAAATGGATTTAAACTGAAGCACTTGTAGGACAAAATGTTTGCACTATGACAAGTGATTTTTTCAGGCCCTTAACAACACACTTACATCCAATCCACCCAACATATTATTTATACCCTACAGTCACTATATCAACTGTGGTTATAGGTAAAACCAAATCAAATTTACCTATCAAAACCCTAGGCATCCTTCAGTTAAGTCAAAATGCAACTTTAAGTCCAGACCTTTGGTCAAAACAATCGAAGCCTTAGTCAAAGAGGACATTTAAGTAGAGCCAGTCATGTTACGTGTCCTACTGGCATGGTTGTACTTGGGTACCAAGAGCTTAGGGTCATCAATAGCTGCTGGAAGATATAGATTAAGCTGGTCATTAAAGAACCGATGTGTGTCCCTTCTAAAAAAAAATTGAGTCGCATTAGAATCTCTCTATAATATAGTTGGTGCTCATGAAATTTGAAAGAATTCTTCCAGGCTGGAAAGGATACACTTTCATCAGTAAGCTGGGTGATCCAGAAAACCTGGATTGGATTTGGTCCAGGATTAAACACATTTGCTAACAAATAGCAAATGACTTTTTAAGAAATCCATTCCAGGTTTGCTGGATCACCCAGCCTCACTAATGAAAGTATATTCTCTCCAGCCTTGGGGAGCTTTAATAAATCAGGCCCAATGTACCAGAACTTTGAATGGTTGAATACTTATTTGAGCTTTGCACTGGGATGCCATATTGGAAATGGAGACATTTATGGCTACTCCTAAACTGTTTACAGATGATAGATCATTGTCACTAGAAATTATTGTTAGTGATAATTTCCAGCAAGAGTAGGAGAAAATGAGTACTGTAGTGACAGTGATGTTTGTTCATTGGAGATGGAAGGATGAACTGTGAACTGGGGAGAGCTGTTTCCCCATAGGAAGCAACAGTGGTCATTGGATGTTGGGTGTTTAGTGTGTGATATCAGGAGACCGCTTGACAGATGTTAATTTTTCACCCAAAGGGATTGCAAACACCCATGCAATGAAAATCTAGCTCATTTATGTAGCTTTAGACAGCTTTGCTTGTAAAATAAGGCGATAGAATGGCAAGAGGATTATTGGAGGAATAAGTTATATTTGGAGTACGATTTCTTATTGATTTCACACAGTGTACATAGCAGCTTAGTGTACATATATACTTTAATCATATTACATTCCTCTAATATATAACACAATGGTAATCTCTATATATTTTTATAATTCAAAACTAGTTCTTCTAACAGATACGGTATCCAAGCAACTAAAATTTTTTTCATTTTTTATTGTTTTGCAAGAGATAAGCAAACAGTTTTGTTTTTTTGTTTTTAATTCTGAATTTTCAGAATATAAAAGTAAAATGAAATGTGATTGTGTTACTGAAATCCTTCGAGGCAAAACACAGCCAGGGTTATCAAAAAAAAGATCCTCGGCAATAGTCAAAGCTAAAAAGAATAACTTGGTTAAAGGGAAGCTGTATTGTAGTAATAAATGTAATCATGATAATTAGAACAGCACGTAATAATACAAAGCGAGGTGTATGTTGGTTTAAAAAACCAATGTATTCAGAACGATCTCAGATATTCTGTTAATTTCTATGAATAAATGATGCCAATCCTCCAATCCGCAACTTCTGTGTAAAAGAATGGAAAAGGAGGACCAGGAGGCTGCTAAGAATGTGGCTTGTGGCCATGCAGCTTATTTAAAAAGGACCCTTCAGTAACATGTTTTATATATCCCTGATAACTTGTATGCCCCTCTCCTAGTAAAAGGCTCAGGCACAGCCCATGTAACATCATGAAAGTGCCAGGCAACCTTTAGATGGGAACTCATTAAAAGAAGATAAAAGGAGGTGCCATTCATTGTTAAATGGTAACTCAGCCATATCCTCCAAATAATTTTATTTGATGTGGTGCTTTGGGCAGCCCATTTAAATGAATAGGCTCTTCTAATGCATGTCACACCAAAATGCACAGAAAGGTTTTGCATTCTTTAGCTATACTGGGCATGGGCCTTGGCCACCTGAACTAATGTATAAAGAACGGTGGCTAAGAGGTAAGTGCTCCAGCCTATGCAGCACTAGGCCCCAGGTTTGAATCTTGGCCAGGACTCTATCTGCATGGAGTTTGCAGGGTTTCCTCTGGGTACTCCAGTTACCTCTCACATTTCAAAAACATGCAGTTAGGAAATGATGCATGTAGTGAAGTAAAATGCCATTTGACAGAAAGGGAACTTTCCACAGCAACAATGGTTTCTCAGTAATCTGCCACTCATCCATATTCTCCCACTGTCACTAGGAATAAATATTAAAGAAAATACAACGCTTTGAGAGGTCGCCAAAAGTTTTGCCTATACATATACCTTAAATGCTGACTTTATGTAAGTTAATTAGCTGTAAATAAATATGTAAATAGGTTTTTGTTTCTGAGATGGAATCTCATGCATGCTAAAGTATTTTTATTGTCTCAGCCACAATCATATTGTCCTTGGCTTGGTTAGTAAATATAGATCTGCATTTTAACTGTTATGCAAATTGTTTTAGTAGATGGACTTTGGAATAATAGCTTTCACTAGTAATTGTATCCATCTCTGTGAAGATGGGAAATCTATTCATAAAGCCATTACTGTATTTCTTTTTGTTTTATAAGGTCACACAATGTCTTTTAAATGCGAAGCTTGTGTTATGCTACAATATCATGCAGAGAAATCATAGGGATCTCTGTATATAGAAAGAACTAGTGCATGTAGAGCCATTTTTTCTTTAATTTAGGGGGAATTGGAGAATGATAAAATCCCTGTCAAATTTTCAGCTGATCTTTTGGGGAGGTTTGCCTTTGCTTCCTCCATGCTAGACACATGGGAAAGTGAGATCAAATTACATCAAAGACTATTGTCTTCAGGATACGTTCCCTGAATAGGAGATTTCTAAAGTATTTCTGCTCTAGTGACAGCTTTTGATGGGTAAATTTACCTAGGATTGATTTGTTCTGGACTTTTGTTGATAAAACGGAAATTTGTAATGCAAACTCACTGTAAATAACTACAGTGAGCTCATAGATCATGTTTACTTTGTCAACTGCATTGCTGTTAGCATTTTTTAAATTGGCTATAAACCAGTTGTCAAGTTATACAGTGGACAACGGAAGTCCGCTTTACTTTCTCCTCGAGTTCACTGAAATAATAAAAGTCCAACCTTTAGTGGGTTCAAACCGGAACCCTTACCCTTTGTAATAACCCAAACTTGGCATTATCGCTTACTTTTGATTCCAATGACAATGATTACCAGGACAAGGAGACACAGACAGCAAGGGTTCTAACCTGCCAAACTAAACTAAGAGTTTCAATTTGAACCTACTTGAAGTGGAAAAAAGTGAAAATGACTTTTTATTCCTAAAGCCTAACTTCGAGCAGTGAAGGAAAATCGATCTCTCGTTCCTCAAGGGAAGAAAGACATAAGAGGTCTATTTATTAAATAACAGGACTGATATAATAAGTCACTTTTATTTATTTATATAACAATTCTAATGCTTGTCCCCTTTAATATTCTCTCCATTTGCAATTAAACACCAATGTAGTCTTGTTTTCACTGCTGAAAAGCATGGAGCAGATGAGTTTCTGTCAGCTGTTTCAAGATACCTGTTTTTTTTCTTTACTGCATCCTTTGACTTAGAGTGTGTTCCTTTAAGCCCCGATTTCAATTTAGCAAAAAGAAAAAAGTCACAAGGTGCCAAATCTGGTGAATATGGAGAATGTTCCAGCACAGTAATGTGTTGTCAGTCAAAAACTATTCCACAGAAGGTGCTGTGTGAGAAGGAGCATTGTCCTGATGAAGAATGAGGTCACATTTCTGGACGTCTTTCCTGACTCTTTCTCTCAGCTTTGTCAAAACTTCCTTATAATAATGCTGGTTCATTGTTGTGTCTTCTGGAACCCATTCTGCCAAAATTACACCCTTCATGTCAAAAAACACCATGAGCATGGTTTTGAATTTGAACTTGCTTTGACGTTCATTGACTGTCTTTTGGTTTCAGGATCATAGTGGAAAATCCAGGTTTTGTCTGTGATGACTTTCTGAAAAATAGTTGGGTCCACCCCAAGTTGCTGCCAAATATCACCACAAATTTGCTTACAGCGCTCATTTTGTTCTGGTGTGAAATGTTACTAATAATTTAAAATTGATGTATTTCTTAACTTTTAAACTTATTATGATTTTAGCACACACAAAAAACACAACTGCATTAAATGGTGACTGACAACAAACTAAATGGCAGAGAGTGCCATTGTTCGTCATGTATGTTTGAAGTTTAGGTATGCTTGGCAAGTGCTCATAACCAGTTCTCACTGCTTTGTTTAAGAGATAGGGACCTTGTAGTGCTCATCTTGTCTAAAGAATGGGTAATGCGCTCTAATACTCACCTAATCCACAGCCACACAATTTTCCTCTCGGTCAGTTCCAGTTGTGATGACCAGTCCCTTGAAGATGCTCTATTTGCTGATCTCTGACATGGGCATTTGAAGTGACAGAACTGGTGGATGTAGGCTCTTTACACATATTTACTTTACTATTGTTAATAGTTTTGTTTAAAATAAAATGCTGGTTACACAGCTCAATAACTCAAGCTTATCTACCTAATGATATTGACAAATGAAATTAAGATGAGGCAACCAGAAAAAGGTGGGGTGTACAGGTGCTTCCTAAAACTGGTTTTAATAAATTGTTGTTAAATAAAAACAATGCTTTTTCTGCTTGCAGCAATCATTCAGCACAAAGAAAGCCTAATAAACAACCCTATCTTTTTTCATAATTTATCTAAGAGCTGACTTGGAAATTAAATGTTATAATGCAATTTATATTCTGTAGAAGGTATTGGAATCTGTTCATAGTCAGAGTACAGCCCAAGTCTAAAGAAAAGTATAACCACCATGACCCCTTGTCTGTCTCTGGATGTTCCAGCACACTTACTGTCTAGATAACAATTACCATTTTTTTCTTATAACAGCCTTTGGTGAGCTAATACACTTTGAGAGTGATTCTCGGATCAGGGACTTAGTCATAGATCACTGGTCTATAGCCAGCATTCGAAAAAGTTCTGCAAGCTGATTAATGGATTTTTTTCTCTCTTTTTATGTGCTGATGCAGCCAAGCACCCACACAGCATATTTTGTTTTTGTTTGTTCATCTCAGCTCTGTATATGCAAGTTATGTAATTGTTTCCTAATTATTTTCTGCTGTATCCTTTTTACATTAATTTACTTTCTTACCCCTACAGTGGCCTGTTTTTAATCATTCAGTATATCTATTTCTGTTCAGTATTCTGTATTAGTATCTACTAAGGCTGTACAATATATTGTCAAATGTAGTGACACTTTACCATCACATCTACTATATGGTCAAAAGTAGTGTTGCTAGAATTTGTCTCTGGTTTGTTTGAGAGTTATTCGACTCTCGAAGGCAAATGTGTGGCTTCAAAATAGCTAAAAGAAAGTTAGGTTGTGAGACTGTTAGCTGCAGGGGTGTAGTGTGCTCACTCTTATTTTGCAAAAAATTGTTTGGTGGCATGGGAGAGTGGGTGGGTTTTGGTATCCTGACATCACTCTGGGGGAAGTTTCTTCCCCTTTGAGTG
This sequence comes from Pyxicephalus adspersus, assembly GCF_032062135.1. Lineage (NCBI taxonomy): Eukaryota > Metazoa > Chordata > Amphibia > Anura > Pyxicephalidae > Pyxicephalus > Pyxicephalus adspersus. The sequence continues at coordinate 27,722,286 of NC_092865.1, read as the reverse complement.
ACACATAGGCAGGGGTGTAGTGGGGCGTTTACATAACAATGATGCGCATGCTCCTTCGCCATGGATTGTACCGTGCCCCTTATTTTACGACTACACCCCTGGTTCGCTGTGCACATGGAATTCTGTCTGGGCTCATAATTACCATAAATATTTTGGGCCCATTCTCAAGTTAAATAGTGGGTAGTGTTAGCTGGTGGTTGTTAGGGGGGAAAGGGTCACCTAACATCAATCTGAATGTTTGTCTAATAAAATGGCGTTGTTTTGTATTTTCTTCAAATTCTGATGGTAATAAAGTATAGGCTTATAGGAGATTAGTATGGGCCTCATTGCCTTACTCATCCACAGCACCATGCATATCCTCTGTACTATACAATTGGTCATCAATCATTTTATTATTTCCCTGTATGACCCCAACATATTTCATCCTAAGGCAACCATGACTGTTGCATGACTAGTTCTCTGCAGCTTAAATACCATTTTTATTCTCTCAACTCTAAATTAGGTATTAGCCATCACCTACAGCAGTCTCTTGTAACAAGAACTGATTACATTAAATATTATGAGATTTTTTTATATTTACCTACAGTAGTTCTTTAATATGTCAATATTAAAAACTATCAAAAACATTACCAATATGTTGCACCAAATAGCCAACTTTTGGAAATAGAAACAGACCAGTTCAGAACAAGAGTAGTTCGTATTTAATTCCATTGCTGGTAGGCTCCAGGCCATGTGATCCTGACCCGGGAGTCTGTAAGGCTGTTTTAGGAAAAGGAACTTGAGAGCTATAAATACATTTTCCCATCTTGGGTGCCATCTGTTCCATCAGATTTTCTTACAGCATATGCAATTAAAAATATAATGAACCATTACTTATTGCTTAAATATCTAACACTGATTGAAGCTGCAGTACAATTTTTTTTAACTCATTCGTATTTTTGTAATGCATCAGTAAATGGGACTCTGGTAGTAAAAGAAAAATTTCTGTTTCCCATATGTTATCCCTTTTCTTGAGAGCTGTACCTTTACTATGTCTCTACTAATAACACAGATCTTAAATAACAAGATATTTATTAACAGAGAAAAGAAATAACAAATATACAATAATTATTCAGGAGAAGCTATATTATGGTTACAAAGTAAAGTGATCTTACCTCTCTATCTTGTAACCTGCCTGAGCTTCAAAGAAAGAGAGCGTAAGAGAGAGAGTATGTGTAAGAGAAAGGGTAAGCCAGGACTTCATATCACATTCAGCCACATACATGCACCCACCTCTCACTCAGATGTCCTCCCAACCCCACTTCTGGGATCTTTTGTCCATGTGACAACCTGTTGACTTCCTCCACCAGATGACACTATCATATTGGAGGCAAGTTCGTTGACTCAGCTGACCATTTGGTCAAAGCACCTTGGAAGGTAGGATAACTAGAGAAGTAGATGCCTACGGCATGTTATCTTTTATTCTGGCCGCTCGGCCAACACCTCCTGCTGAGTCCATATCCCAGTTTGTCCTCAGGGACATTGCAACGCAAACCCCATCAAGGCTCACCAATAGTCAGACTGAATTTATCATGTCAAATGGATTATGCATGAATGTTGGTTTGATACAACTAATGTTGTGCATTCATACATAAAAAAAAGCCTAAAAAGAGCATTATGGACCTCATCTGAGTCTGACCTGTTAGACCGAGTGTCAGTGAGAATGAATGGCTGGTCACTGTGCAAGCTCAAACACTGTACAAACTGTCCATCTATTATTTGACTAGACTTATTCTTTATATTTTCCCATAAATCCACACGTTTCAGGATATACACCCCAATGTAATTCCCAATAAGTCTGTCAAGGCTCCTATGTATTAGGTTCATTGTGTAAGTAGTTAGTCATATTCAAGTGGACTTTAATATGACATTTTATAAGAACAAGTCCAGCTGAATGTGACTAACTACTACAAGTGCCTGTAATTTTGTAAAAATTGGTCCAGCATGTGGTTATGCAATAAACTATTTCCTTGTTTCTTATTTTACCATTGTTATCTTTCTGCTAATGCAGAAATTGCAAGGAAGTGCCTTTCCTGCAATAATTTCACTATGTGTACAATGTCACAGAAACATGTATAGCGTTCTTTCAGTTTCTATCAGTCAGTGAGCCAACTTAGTGTTCCCAAGTGTCATTGCAAAGACTTACATATATTTATATACAGACAGCACTTGTTAGCCAATTATTGCTTAGCCATCATTCTTCCTACAAAAGACACTCTAAGGATGTTTTCATATTATTCTGTGGGTGGTTGCGGTAAAGAAGAAGTTAGCAACAGTACATACAGAAAGAAAAGCAAAGTTGTTGATGAAACAGTGAAGATGATTTTTTCTTATTCTAGCACAAGTGCACTTTACATTAGGCAAAAGCATTTTAAAGAAGGACAGACAGTGAAAGTATTGATCTTTTGCTATGTTTCTTATGTATGCTACAGTACATTAATTGTCACAGGGATTAGACATTCCATTTTATATATTGAAATCATATATTAATATATTCTGCTATGTTTTGGGTATTGTTCATATTTAGATTAATTTTAATAACAATACCGATTTCATTTTTAAAATTCTCTTACTTTTCCTAGGCAGAGAACTCCCCTATACTTGTGGAGACCTAGTAGCCTCCCTTTTTCATCCTTATTTAAAGTCTGTGTACTGGGACAGGGAAGAGGATGAGGGGCAGACATGGGAGGGGAATTAAATTGAATTGGCTACTCAATGCACACAGAGTCTTGTCCGTGATCATGACATCTGCCTGAGACAAGGCAGAAACAGAAGCTGTAACCAAGGAATTGCCTTCTTTTGGGGGGGCACAATGATAGACCAGTAGGTTGGATAGTCATATCCACCCAAAAGATGAACCCCACAGACTGCAAATTTGACCGGGCCAACACAGTCAACCCTCATGGAGCTAGAATCGGCTTGCACTTGATAGGTATAAATGAGGATACCACAAGGATCTCTATTATCATGCCTGTCACCCACCCAGCAACTTGCTTGTTGATAATTAGGAGTTCCAAGAGGAAAGTCCAAGTCCTTAATCCTAGATGCTAGGATAAATTCTGATGCTTTTTCTCAGGTAATGGAGTCATTATTACTAAACAGGATTTATGTGGTGCCAACATATTACGCAGCGCTGTACATTAAAGGGGTTGCAAATGACAGACGAATACAGACAGTGATACAGGAGGAGAGGACTCTGCCCCAAAGAGCTTACAATCTAGTAGTTGGGGGAATTTACACACAATAGGATGGGAGGTATATAGTGGTGGGTAGTAGTGATAGTTTCAAAAGACAGAAGATGGGTGGTTATTACAAGCAAATGTTTTATGTCCTTTACCTGCAGGTGTCTTTTTAACCCGTAGTGAAAATCTTTGAGACCTCTAGTAAATGGAAGGGAAAATGCTGTTATTTTAAAAAGTTTTTTTTTTTTTTTAAAAGAAACTCACTATAACCCAAGGGTTGGCACTTAAGTGATATTAATGAATACCCCTCCTATTATTGTTATTTTTTTAAACCAAATGCTCAATCAAACTGAGATTTACAGCTAAATAATGAATGATATAACTTCCCTCCTGTCTGCCCTAGTCAAATTTCAGGGAACAAGTGTCTGAAGAGTGAAGACAAACAGCTTCTGAAGTTATGAAGTGATATCTGTTCCATAGAGTACCCTGTACTAATTGTTAAGCATATATTAAAGGTTATAAGTATTATATAAGCAAACAATCTAACATAATACTTTTAAACTTGAAAATAAAATTACTCTAAAATCATTATATCCCCCTTTAACTCATGATTTTGCAAAATTATCATGTATAAGTCAAGCCTTGTTTTTTTTTTTTTTTTTTACAGATGAAGCACAAAAATATATTGGAGATTGTATCTTTATTTTTTGTGATGTTTTACACAATAAACTCACACAGTAGCATTGATTTTCTTTACTTAGATAAAATACATTTATAGCAATTTACAAATTTTTCAGTCTTGAAAACATTTGCATAACATTTTATTAAACACGATACTTTACATCCAGGTTTTCTTCTTTTTGAAAAAACATAGTTGTATTTTTATAGTCTTTATTCAATAAAGCACAGCCTCACAAAGAAATGAGTGCCCCTTTTAGCAAGTAAGAAAATTAGAAATTTAAAAAGATGTCATCTGATTCTTGATTGTTTCGAAATTAAGGTATTAGTATAATGTAAACAAATGTCACATTTACAAAAGGCATTTTCTATTTGTATTATTATCAAAGATTCATGCAGATGTTTATCTCAAACATGTGATGTCCTTTTTTTAAATTGGTGTTTTACAATATACTTTTATTATATTATATACTCTACAAAATAAAAAAAGAAGTCAGTTTTGGCACTTTAAGTATAAAATGACTTACACGAACAAAGTCCATGTAAAGAGCACAGTTTCAGGGATTACTGAAACAATCAGAAATCATGTTTAAGACTTTGGAAAGTTTGAGTAGAAAAAAGTCACATACCTGTACTAAGATTTCATATCTGTTAATTGATAAACTATTTTAGCTGTTGAACTGCCATCAAAAGAAGATAAAACATGGATAATGAATCTAGATGGGTGAAGATGTAGATATTGTTTGTCTTAAGATGACACCGATGAGATCAATTTTCCAGCCTGAATCAATTTTCCAGAGTGAAAGTTTTGAAATTTACAAACATAGATGGTCAACATAACCTAACCTAAAGTTTGCTTTATATTGAAGAAATTTTTTAAAGCCTAAATGAAGCCCAAACGTCCCTTTTAGAGAGAGCATGGAAGAGTTAGAGAGTACATCAGGTTTTATTAGTCATCTGTGCCTCTGTTTGGGAGATTTTACTGTTACATCCTGTCCAAGCAGGAAGTTGTGGGAAGTCTTTCCATCAGAAGCATAGACAAACACATTTTTGTAGAGTGGGAAGATTTACAATTTCTGGCAATATACACATTCATGAAAGGGGTGATTCCTTGGATCACAAAAGTGCAGTTGTTTTTTTTTTTTACTTCACTATTGAGATTGCCCCATTCATAAAAGTGGAAGTCATCTGATCTAATGGCCAAATTTTGAATTAATAGCCTCAGTGTTTTTATACCAACTAGCTTTTAAGTGCTGTTTGCCACATTCATAAATGTATAATCATGTAAAGTTTCCAATGCTATCCAAAAGTAAAAAGAGCTCTTGCTGGAGTTAGGCTTTAACATTTGCTAATAACTGTGGCCATATCTAAGATGAAAATGATTTGGAGCACCAATTGCAATAAGCTGTCCGGCAACTTAGGAGACAATGACATGCTCATCCTAATAATGCAAGAAAAATTTTCAACTTACAGGGAAATATCCTTAACATTGGCCCATTTTATTCTCTTTTATGAAGGGCATCAAAGTTTTCTACATATTCCATTGTAACCACCTAGTAAGTATTGCAGTGGATCAGGCAGTTCATGCAAGGATAGCCACATATTTCCTTCCCATTTCCCATTCTTTTCAGAGATAATGTAAACCCGCCTTTCTGTGATCAAGCTTAGGAAGCTACTAGATCTTTAGTTAACGTTCTCATTTTTTTAGGAAGCTGGCTCCTGAACATAGCTGACTTCCAATTAGTTGATGGAAAAATATTGCTAGCTGTAACCTCCTTCAACCTAAAATGTGTAAACTTTAGAATAAAGGACTATGTAAAGTTATATACAATATCAAACATTTCAGTGTAGAAACATAAGTATTACCATCCATTTTTTAAACATTAGCTATTATAGCTATATATAGCTAATAGTACCTAGAATTTAAAGATGTGTATGAAAACCTCAAACAGATATTTCAATATGTTCAGCACCATGTCTCACTAAATTCAGTTTTCTTGGTCATTTTTTAAATTTATTGCAAAACTTCTTAACTGAAAATGCTGGCCACACATCCTGATTCAGGCTAATAATGGGGAGCCACTGCCTCTCCATTGTCAGGCTGACATATACCTTGTTTTGGTCTATGGGAATTGGGATGCCTATAATGCCCATCTTCAAGTGTTCACACTGCAGACTGACAATGCTTCTGGTAAAGGTAGTGTCATATTGTCATAATCTATGGCGCACTTTGCAATCAATTCATAAACAGTTTTTTGTTTGAAAATTCTGATTTATTTGAATCAGGTAGACCCGATGTCTAACATATTGAAAATTTCACTTACATACACTTATTTTACTTGGTTTACATACACTTAAAGTATATTTGTGCAGTAAAATGGCCTGAAATATTTCTATCTAGAAAAAAAATTCACTGGCAAATATTCTACCACAATTGTAGTCCACTAAAAGGCAGGACTTCAGTGGTCTCTAACAGCCAAACAATATCTTTAATAGTGACCGTACTGCTTGCACAATTTAGTGCCGGTCAATTTTTATTTGACAATCTGTACTTTTTGGTAAATAAGAGGCAATCAGTGTCAACATGTATAGTGCTTTAGGAATTGTTTTTCTATAGAAGATCATGAAGATTTGTTGTATGCTTTAATGACACTTGTGGACCTTGTAAATGTGATGGTAAACTAGGTATAGGTGATTTTTTTTCAGAAGCCAAATATTGGTTTCATTGAACTTATAGGAAGAAAGGAAAAAATATAATTTAAATATATTTCAGGTCTCATTACTGAGCCTTTAAAAGCCACTGTGTATGCAATACAAGGTCATAAGAAAAAGAAAAGTGTGTTAAACAAATCACACTCCTTTGGCACAGGTTTGCTGGTTATATATCTCCAACTATGACATCAGTAAAGTATTTTATTTGATGGTACATGCCAAAAATGCCTTATCAAGAGGCATCCACAATACAAATGCAGTAAATGTAACAAGTTAATCAAAACACAAAAAGATTTAAAAAAAAGGAAATTACATTAGATAAAATATTTTGTCTTTCTCTTAAAAGCATATCTCATTTGACTATCCATCAAGATCCATATGTGAAACTTAGATATTTTATAAACTTGCTTCAGTCCCGTATATACCATAGATCATAAACTACTATTTATTTAAACTTCTGTATGTTTCCTATAATCCTCTGTTTATAATGGTCATGCCATCATTTTTATAATACCATGCCATATTAATAAGAACTTTGCTCGGAAAATAAAATCTCATCTTCATATTCTTTTTTTGGTCCGGCAGTGTTGTATATAATTTTTAGTACTCAATAGTCCACTAGCTATACCTACTTCTGACACACATTAAACCCTGTTCAGTGTTAATGGAATTATGAAAAAAGAACAATCATGAACAGGTGGGCAAGACATCCACAAAGTATGGATGCCCCCACCACTTGAGCACCTTTTCTTTAGTACGATCTGCACTTTTAGTTAGAACAAAATAATCAGCAAATTACAGAAATACTAACTAACAAAATGAAACAGTTATATCATTGTAAGTGAATCACACCCACACTTTCTCAAAGTAGACCCTGAGGACAGATCTGCACTAAATTCTGGCAAGTCAAGTGCAATTAATCCACAATAACAGAGCTGAATGTCCTATTCTGTACAAGGGCAGTCACTATCTTCCTAGCAAAAGTAACTGGACTGTTAAAAGAACTACTACATCATAAAGTATCATGTGCTTGCGCAGATATGTTGTTTAAGTTTGGACCAAACATTACTTCTTCATGTGTGCATAATCTGCAAAATGAAAGTATTTTACATTAAGGAGATCTTTCTTATTTGTAGTGAAAGCCATAATTTCATTGGTTAAGGAGAAGGATATTTCAGAGTTGGCACATTCATCAAATAAAGTGTCTAAGTTCGTTTGTTCCATTGTTTTTTTCCTAACAGTATCTCTTTACTCCTTTCCGTCACTTTTGCTTTAAATAACTGATTGTATGATGCCTTTTTGTGTTATTCACACTGGTTTGAATTCTTTGCATTGTGCTTTTGTTCAGTCCCATTCTGCACAAGTTTATAATGTTCTATTGTCCATACCAGTAAAGTAAAACTGCAAACCACCTGATCATGTCTGATTTTGGCACATTTAAGGTCATGTTCTGCTTTATTTCCAAAATTATAAGAGCACAAGCTGTATGAAAGTAGACCTGTTTCTGGTAGAAACCAATGGAAATATAACATTGTTTTCACTCTTTGTAGGTACGTGTTGGTGATGTTCCTTTGTAAAAGATATTCCGAGTGCTTTCTGGACTGTTACTCCTCTCTGGGATTAAGATGATGTTACCCTTTCTTCTTAGAGTAGAGTCACGGCTGGATGAAATAGATACAGTCTCTGAGCCAATTTCACTGCCCTCCACTGGTGTCACCCGTATTGTGGTTATTCCATGAAGTAGGTGGTCATTATCAATGTTGCTCCGTTTTCTCTCAGTAGTCCCAAAGGTGTCTTTCAAGGACTCACAGCTTTCTGAGTCTCTGTTGAGGTCATTGAGCTCATATGCTTGACGTAACGTTCCTTTCTCTGGAGCTTTCCATTTCCAGGATCCACTCCCTTCTCCTTCTAATGGCATTTGAATAATCGGCCTATTGTTTTCAGGATGGGCCTCAATACGTACAATATTTGTTGGCTCATGTTCTGTAAGTGCCTTGTACCTGATGGATCCAGTGCAACTAACTGTACTTCCATCTGAGCTTTTTGGACTACCCTGCAGCATTCCTTGTTGTTTTGACATAGCTATGACCTGCATAATCCTTGGTTGACTATTACTTCTACATGCAACACTTTTCTCTGCTACCTTGAGCCACTTTGATCTAGCAGAGCTGCATTTAGGTGAAGCGGTTAGGATATTTTCATGAGTTTCCTCTGGGATATGTACTAACTGAGAAGATCCAGGACGGGATTGTATAGACACTCTTGGGCCTCCAGGAATACCTGTGTTGTTACAGCCTGGCACACTGCCAGGCTGTAATTTAATATATGGATTACCAGGGCCAATATGGTCTCCATTGACACCAACCCTGACAGGCTCAGAGCTTGATCTCATTTCTATCACTCTTTGTGGAGAGAGACCCGCCTCTGTCTCAATTACCTGCAAAGACAGCTTTCGACTTTCATTTTTTGTCTTCCACTGAGAAAGAAGTTGCTTTGACCTAGCCGAATCCATCGAAGCATGGATTGTGGCATTCCTCCTAGCTGGATCTTCCAGTGAAGGAGTATGAACTCTGGGAAGGGTATTGCTAAATGTGACCATATTTTCTTTGCCCATGGGGCTTCGAGGGGTTATTACTTCAACATCAGTACTCGCCCTCTTTATATTAGTAAGTGAGCTTGATTCCCTGTTGTTTCTGTTCAAGATATTTTCAGAGGGGTGAGATGAAATACCATCACTGCTGCCATTCTTTCCTGGGAGGATCCTACTGGTGTCTTGGCTAATGTCTGTTAAAGACCTTAATGGTTCTCTAAGTGGTGGAGGAGGCTTTTGCGGGATGTTGTCTTCACTGGGTTGAAAGTTTCCAACAGCATAAAGACCCTGGAATATAAAGATGTTTATTAATAATAACAATATTACTAAATTGCAAAAAGACAAGGGAATATTCTCAAAAGCCTTATAATATGGCCATATACACTTTGGGTACCCATGCATGAAGGCTTCATACTCTTTCAACAACAACCACATAAACCTCACAGACCCTCTGAATGGCATATGTCAGATGATCTCTTCATTTACAATGGGTCCTAAAAGTACTTATAACAGGCGGTTAGTGACCATACCATAGATCACCTAATCTAACTTTTGAGTGGGGTTTCCTTTTTAAGGACAGTTTTAAAGAAAAACGTATTTTCTTGATAACTGTATTTTATCAATGCCAATCTGTCAACACATGTATTCTATTTTTCCTTATATATAGGTGTGTATCAAGCACCTCCATGTAAAAGTGCTAGGGCTTAGGACAAACCATTTGATTGCATTCAGATTTTCCTTTATTTACCTTGTTTAAACTTCTTTTTAAGAAACCAAAAAAAGTTGCTATACTAGGCACTCTCATTAATTACCTACATTTTCTGCATGACACCACTATAATTAGCTTACAATTAGGGCTGATTTTACACATCATGCTATTCTAGACACACTGGGGTGATTATGCCCATTTGTACAGGCTCTTCTACTTAGCAATGCAATTATTTATGTAAAAACATATGCTGATGTATGCTGATCACTCTGATTATTAGTTTGGAGGTATCATTTTAAATACATATCCAAAGATATGTAACTGCACAGACCATCACAAAGGAAAAGGAAGGCTATTTCATGTTTTCTAAACTCTGAGAGCCTTGTGATTTATCTTAACATTACCTTTACCTCTTACAGTTCTCTTAATGAATGAGGTAACTAATGTCTAGAAGTGTATAGAAGAAAGAAACAAAAAAGGAATAAATGGGGTTTTGTTCTGCTCTTCTTGGCACTAACCCATGATAATCTTTATGGTAAATACAACCCAAAATTTTTATTGTCTCACAACTTCTAAAATGTTCTATTTCAGTGTCCATTGACACCAAACTCACCTGCCGCAGCCTCTTGACATTATTTTCCAACCATAGGTCAGCGTTTTTGACATCCATGGCTTGGTGTGACTGAGACAGAAGCACTGAAAGCAGTCACAGAATGTGTGTGAATCTTCGACTATGGATGGACTATTCAACTTTATATAGGGAGGTCATAACTAGTTATCTGCTGGTGCTACACTTATTCCTGTGGAGAACAGATTTGGCAAGTGTCAGGGGGAGTTGTGGACCATGGCAGCTCCCTTTTATATGGGAACAGGAAAGGCTGATCTATGGCAGTAAAATTATGCCAGCAGGCTGCAGCTGTAGCGTGCAGAGATAGTACGCATGATAACATTAAATAGGCTGTAAGACATTAAAAAGACTAATTATAAGCTAATTATAATAGTGGCATGTAGGTGTTTTCATTAATCAAAGGCTGAGCTAATTTCAAGAACACTTTGTTATTTTTAAAAGAAGGTTCGTGCCTTAGAGATAAAAGAAAACACCCCAGAGGTATAATGGATTGTCTACAATGCCATTACCTGTCAATTTGTCAGTACAGATAGGTGTGCGTCTAAATTTAGGGAAGATGGAATTATTTAAAAAATAGATTGCATGTATTAAAATTTGCCTTAATAGGTATAAAGTGCAGTTTTATCTGGAAATCATATATCCCACAATATTTGGCTTTTTTTTTTTAAAGGTATCTAAATTCCATGCTTTATTTTCTTTTTTATAGGAAAAGGTGAAATACATGTTGAGCTTTCTAATAAAGAGATTGTCCTTCACTTTCGGCTGCTAAATACACTTAACTATGCAATGTACTTACAAGATGTCTCTCTAACCTACAAGCAGACCTGGATGTACTGTTTGATTGGGCACCCAAGAGGCAAATGACATTTAATATTTACAAATGTAAAGTTATGCACTTGGGGGCTAACAGGCATACTTCATACAGTTTAGGGGGAAATCCATTTAAGAGAATTAAAAAAATGGAGAGGGATCTGAGAGGGGGGTGGTTGGTAGACAGCGGTTGGAACTCGAGTTGCGCAACATGGACCTGAGTCCGACTTAAGTCACCTGGTGAATACCTTGCAACTCGACTCCGGGTTTTCCCCAGCGACTTGCAACTCAACTCGTGACTTGCTTTCTCTGCTGACAGCTGAAGGGGGAAAAAAGGAAGGCAGTGGGGCTTCTGTTACACAGCCCCCCCTCCCCCCTTCAGCTGTCAAAGGAGAAAACTTAAAATGCCAGAAAGGCGGTGAGGAAGGCGGTGTTATGTTACAGAAAACTCACTGCCTTCCTTTCTTCTTTGTTTTCTTCTTTGACAGCTGAAGGGGAAGGAGGGGAAGGCTGTGTAACAAAAGCCTCACTGCCTTCCTCCCTTCAGCTGTCAGAGGAGAAAGCAGTGGACTTAGAATGCGATCCTGTGCTCAAGAACTGGATCAGAGCTCTGTTTCTATATGGGGACAAATGGGGATACATTAAGTGACTTGACTAGGGATTCGACTTGGTGACCTGAAACTTGACTTGGTGTCAGTGACTTGGGACTCGACTTGGATTTGAAAGGTGATGACTTAGTCCAACCTCTGTTGGTAGATCACAGACCTAATAATAGCATGCAATGCCAACCTGCAATATCTAAAGCAAAATACTGCAGAGTTTGAGACATAATCCTGTGCCTGTAAAGAAAACATTAGTCAGACCTCATTTAGAATATGCAGTCCAGTTTTGGGCACCAGTTCACAACAAAGTGGGTGCAGGAGAGTTGACCTCAATCTATTCTCCCTGGTGGATAGGCGTTTAAGGGGGATATGATCACCCTATATAAATATATAAATGGTCCATATAGAGAACTGGCTTTAAAATTATTTACTTTAAAGTTTTGCAAAGAACAAGGGCACTGTTTACACTTGGAGGAACAGAAGTGGGGTTATATACAGAAAGGTTTGTGAAAACTTAGAACAGACTTCTGAAAAAGAAGTTTTATCCTGTTCTATAGATTGTTGTAAGAAAAAGTTGGATGCACTCCAAGATACACAAAATGTAACTGGATATTACATTTTGAAAGGAAAAACAACAGAGAGTAAATTGAACCATGCTTTATTACAGTTTTTTACCTTCCTCTGAATTAGCTGGGTGTGGGTTTCTATCTAGTATGTTTATTTCCCAGGTGGTTGAACCTGGTAATCCCAGGATTAAACCTAACTATGTAACGCATGTCTGATAAATGACACATAATAAACAGAAACACATAACTGATAAAAGATAAATAATACTTATACCCCAGGAGGTTTTATGATACATATTACCTGTACACATAGATGATGAATGGAATATAAAGTCTGTACACATGACTAAAATGTGAATATGGTTTAACACTTGGTGTGACATATTTTATTTATGTTTATGTACTTTCACCATTTGGGAGTTACCGCATCCCTATTGTAAGTAGGTTGATAGAAAAATAAGATATATCATACTGTACATGTGACTGATGAATCACACATAAATGCTTGTATATATGGATCATACATGACACATAGAAATCCATCCATCTATCCATATAACTAACAAATGACACATAAAAGTCTGTACACATGACTACTGAATGACGCATTAAAACTTGTAACTGTGGATAACAAAAAGTACATACAAATATTCACTTGTGGCTGATATGTCATTCATAAATATCAGTACATGGTATTAAAAATGACCAGGCAGGTAACAATACATTGCCTGTCCCTTTCTGCAAAAGGTACCCGCCTGACATTTTTAAAATGGAATCTGTCGTTTTCTGACCATGTGTTGGGTTAGGGTAGCAAACAGTATTTATCTGGTCAATTCTACTTACCAAATAAATGGCTATTCCTCCTCCCAAAAGGAAACCACTGTAAACATCGATTGGATGATTCTTGTACTGAGTTATACGGGTGAGTCCACATATTATTCCACATATTATAAATGAGAACACCAGCAGAGGTTTCAGTAATTTGGATGAATCTGTTAATGTTGCATTGAAATACATCTGTAAAGTAAATATAATTTTACATAGTATTTTACATGTGTTTTCAAGTATCCAAAATATAGCTGCAGCAGTCAAACATCAACACATTGGGCTCGACTTGTAAAACCGGGATCACACATTCCCTTCTGGGAAAATTCTAGGCCCATGTGTTTCTGTGTCTGTGGTGATTCCCACCAGGGAATGTTTGAGGGAATTTCAGATTCCCTGTTTTATATATGGGGCCCATAGAGCCCATATTTATCACATAAAACTCGATGTTGATATAACATATATCACATAAAGCTAGATATGATGATAGCATACAATTGCTCAATTCACCCACCCTCACTTTCACCACTTTTTAAAATTGGTATTGTCTTTCCTAATTACACAAGAAGAGGTAGACAATAGGAGACCTACCTTGCCACCCTGCCATTTTACACCTGTGAGTGGCTGGTGAAGTTAAACTTGGTAACAAAGGTCTGGGGGCTCCTGTTGGAAATTTAGGGCTCTGGTGCAAAGGGGCTCTTAATGTTAAACTCTGATATGTAAAGGGGGCAGCTTTGTTGTAAAGTGAAGAGTCTGATGTAAAGGAGAACTCTGTTGTGAAGTGGGGTACTCTTATATAACAGGGTAGCTTTGATGTAAAGTGGGAGTCTTATATATAATATGTAAGTGGGGACCCTGATGTAAGGGGTGAATTTGATGTTTGTCAAAAACTAGCACTGAAGTCCATAGATCTGTAGTTAGAAGTCTATCAGCAGTGGTGCAGAGTTATGGCAAAGGTCCAAATTTTGCATTGGGACACACAGGTATGACACTTTTTTTTTCTTCTTAAAGGTGTACAAGGTGTCTTTGTTTGACCTTTTTTTAATGTTAACTAAGTTAGGTTTTTTAGACCTCCAGTAAGATAATGAAGAATTCTTGATTGGGTGCACCAATGGTTCTGTAGAAAGGCTCATTTCGGGTACAGGTTTATTTCTCATTAATAGTGCCTTTACTGTGGTCTGGCTAATTGAATAAACAGGTTTACTTTACGTATACATGGCTAAGTTTATGAAAACAAGTATTCTGAAGGGACAAATACAGTATGTTTCCGAATGTTCTCCCAAAGGATGAGTTAATTATCTACTTTATCTGTTAATCATGTACTAATAGAGTAAGGTTAATTGCTCATGACTTATAATGAATGTACATTGTAAGATATCATAGCTTGTAATCTTTTCTCTAAGGTATTGTGGGGCTTAATATTTAAAGAGAATATTAGATGTAATAATAAAACTACTGTTATTATAGGGGACTAAACTGAAATCAAAAAAAGCAGATTTATATTCAATATAATACTATTAAAGGTATTTGCACAACCAAGGTAAGCACCTGGATTTGGCTTCTTATAAGCCTCTTGTAATCCCCTATATAGCAGTAATTAGACTGGGGGAGGAAGAGGCAAACCAAAGAGTCAAAAATAAGTATTTCACTGAATATTTTTGAAGAAACAATCTGGCAAGAGAAGTAAAAAAAAAAAGATGAGTTTATCAGTCTTCTTCTGCCCCTTTATTGTTCAGTAATAGGGTAGGGTTGGAAGGTGACCTGACTGCATTGCTTATACCCCTTTTATGGCCTATATTAGTTGCCATTTATGTACTGCAATTAAATATTTACCTAGATTTTAGATTAACAGGTTTCTGTCTTGTTTATGTTTATCACCCTTTGTATACTGTATATGCGTATGTAGTAAAACAGATTAAAAAAAAATATTATTTAAAATTAATATTTTAAATAATATTTAAAAAAAATGATAAAATAAATTTGGTTAAAGGTTACGTGCCCTTCTATACAATGTCCACCAATCTCCACACTAGCAGAAGAACCTTCTCTGTCCTTGCTGCTGAATCTATAAATAATGTGTGTCTGTCAACCCTTTTCCTATATTTTCTATTTCTTCTACCATTGTTGTTTGGGCTGGGTCCTCCAGATAGTTACAATTCATAAACAATGCCTCGGCTTCATCAACTAGGGTCCAATATCCATTAGAGTGGTTTTACTACACTCAATGTAATAGGAATCTCAATTTTGGTATTGAAAAAGCATTACTGCAGCCATGCAGTAGTTAATGTGTGGGAGTACACAGAATATGACTGCGTTCCCTGAAGAAATAATTGATAGTTAGCAGGTTTGGCTGCTTGCCTCTCCTGCTTGAGCTGTTCTGTCTGTAGGAGGGAAAGAGATGTATTTTCAGCACTGCTAAAAGCTTGTCGGTATGTCAATCAATGTCTGATTTTGCATGGCTTTCAAAGTTAAAATAATATTTAATATTCAAAATAAGCTCTTTGTCCAGAACCTGCAAGACAGGTGCAGAATGAACCGACCTCACGGCAACACTTATCCTACATGCTTACTTGTTGATGACTTGAAGCTGGTAATAACTGCTGTGAGTGAAGTTTAAACCTCTATATATCTGTAAATTGATATTTATAAAAAGTGGTTTGGTCAGGCCTCTTAAAAAAAAATACATTTATTATGCTTACCTCCCTGATAGCCCATGACTTTTTCCTTCGCACTGTTACAGTGCTAGAGTCTCTTCAGGGTTCAACATTAGATTGGAGAAAGTAATAAAGGGAAGATAGGAGGTAAAGGCTTCCAGAGAAGTGGGCATAATAGTTTTTTACTAGCTACACTTTTTATGGAATTGAAAAGGAAATCACACACTCCCCCTCCCAGACACTGCAGCTCACAGTGGGAGGCATTCAGCAACAGAGGCAGCACTTTCAATTCAAAAAGTGGTGGAACTTAAGGTGGCCTGATGATGATTGACAGGAAGATGGATTAAGTGGACCCCAATGGCATGTTATATGGGTTTTTGTGGGACTTTGCATGAAATTAAGCCAAAACTGCAATGGCTGATGCATTTTTTAATAGGCTGTAGTATTATTGAAGAAATTAGTTTATAAATTGACAAATAAAACATAGTACATTCTTCTCCTGCCATTCTAATTTAAGGGAACCCACCAATATTTTCTAATACTTTACCTAGAGGTATAGGTTTCCCTCTTTGCTTCATGCACTTAGTAGATCTTCTAACAAACCCGTTGGCACTAATGTTTCCTATATTGTAATGATCCATTGAGTTGAACTTCTGTCACTGTTTATATAATGCAGCTGGTCGACATTGACATCTGTCAACCACTGCTGGCTGGATTGGTTGGCCAAGCCTAAGTTATACTTGTCAATGACCGATATAGGCTCGGGATATCTGAAACTCAGAATAAGGTTTGAATTGCTAAAATCTTAGATTTAATCTGAGGTTGGAATAGTTTAAATCTGAGTTAGACTCGGACTCCAATCTAGTCCGACCACCTCTAAGAGATAGTCAGGGTCATCATCAAAAATGTCTGTGCCACATACTAGGTTAACTTTCTGGACCCCCTTTCCTATGTCTAAAAGTTCCAGCATTGCAAACGTCAAACTCTTTTGATTAGGGCCCACTACAGAAGTGCCCCTTGCCCCCTGATGTCAGCCCCTGATACATTGGAGAAGTAAGAATAGCTTACCCTAGGAATAAATAAAAACAAACTCTAAAACAGCAGCCACCACATGTATAGTCTAATAATCTGAACTATGTAATACATTTAGTTCCCTATTTAAAAAAGAAGGAATCGGACATCTGAATCTTCCAGCTCAATAAGTTTTAATGACAGCAACTGATTCCCATCAGGGAATATATGAGGGAATGTCAGATTAACTGTTTTATAATTAAAGCCTGTAAAAGTTTTGATGCTACTTGTACTTAATGCAAACTTCCCACTATTTTCCATCTCTACTGTGGGGATAAATTAATAACAATGCTGATTTAATGAATTGAGACATATACAGTGATTTTGCTTAAAGATAGATTATATTGGCTTGGAAACAAGCAAAAAAAGAAAAACAATCTAAGTGTGACCTTGTGTACATCAGCTTTTATAGGTAACAATTATATTGTATTCTTTATTGTTCATAGCGTATATAGCACCTTACTAGGGACTGGCTAATTTAGAATATTTAGAGATTTTATGAAAACAAAGAATCCATGAAATGTCACTTTATAATGCAAAGTTAAAGTGTGTGTTCTGCATATAAATGAGAGAAGATTCTACTCACAGAAATGTAAACAGCTGCGAAGGCTGCCAGGGTGGCATGTTGAGAAGGGAAAGATTTTCTGCCAACAAAAGACAAGCACAATTATAGTGTTTATAAAAGTGCCTTTAAAGACATAACCAATTACATGTCAGCAAGAAAGCTTTAATTAGTTTACATTCATTTTTGAATTTAGTAACAAAGTTCAAGATTTTAAACTAAATCAGTACAAGGATCATGGTGGTCATAGAATTATGATAGCATCAACTCTATACGGTAAATGTGTAAAAACGGTAAATGGATAATTTGCCTACTTTTGCCCAACAATAACTGGGCAGAAATATATCCTTTTATAAAGCAAAGGAAAAAAAGTGCACACAGTAACATTTACCTTATTTATGAACACATTTAGATTAAAGGAGCCTACTTACAAAGGATTCACTGCCAAATGTATTGATTAATTTTCAGATGATTTATGTTCGGTATATTCTGCATAAGACAGTAACTATGCAGCCATAGATCAGCTTGAATGCCCCATGGGGCATGAGGAGTGTTTTAGGAGCTTTTGTGAAAGTACAGGACCCCCAGTGGTGTTGATCAACAGGGGGCTGTTTAGCACCCCACATTGGACAGCAGAGGATGGTCAGCAGAACAGCCCAAGTGCCACCTACCTGCTTCTCAATACCATTTACCTGGTGAAATGATTAAATGGTTTACAGGTCTACTAACCCGTTCACCATGCAATCATTTTATAAAGAAAGACATAGTGGCTTCTAACATATTCCTCAACAGGCCTGATTAGGATCTTAAAATAGAAAGTAGAAGATCCCTTTATCCTCAATATGAGACTACATGGTTTGGCAATTGATATTTAATGAATGTCTAATATGGGGAAAGCATTGTATTGACAATATTGTGTCAGAATGTTCTGTAACATTCAGATGAAAAAATCCAATAAAACCCCTTAAAAAGACTCCCCTTGCATGGGCACAGTGCTGAAATCAGCAGTGTCAAACTAGGTTTGCTATTAGATCCTAGCATTGAGCAAGTAAACTGCTTCCCTTCACCTGGCAGTGCCAGGTTAGTGTAACTGGGTATGGCAGAGGAAGAAACAGCCAGGGGACATGAACAAGTTGATTATAAAGGGGTAAGGAAAGGGGCCTTTACAGAGATTACTTTGCCCTGCATTGACAAGGTAACAATCTCTCTTTAAACAACAGACTGATGTAAAATTGGGCAAAACGGAAAAGGGTGTAGAGTAAAAGAGAACAAAGAAAAGAAAACTTAAAACTTTTTTTAGTGAAGTTTGCCCCAGAACATCACAAGCAATAAAGATTCTGACAATCCCTGTACCTGTTTTGCAATACATTTATCATGATCTCATCTTGGAGTTTAGATAGAATAATGTATGTACTAAGGCAGAGGTCGGCAAACTCCAGCCTTTAGGCCTGATACGGTCTAGCCAGTAGTCTGTTCCGGCCTAACGCCCCCTAGTTTTTTAGTAGTCGATCTGGCCTAATCCCGGCCGGCAACTCACAGCTCCGGAGCCGCATGCGGCTCTTGAGCCTCCCTATTGTGGCTCCCTTCCCTATTTACACTTCCACCACCTAGGTAAGGGGACACTCCCTCTCCTCTATGCATTGCAGGGGAGAGGGATTTACCTGCAGGGACTTTCCTGGTGGGGGGCATGAGCCATCAGCGTGGGACTCCAGATTAGTTACTAATCATATATTAATCATCTGATAAATTATTATTACTACACAGTATTTATATAGCACCATCATATTACGCAGCGCTGTAGAAAGTCGATGTCACTAACTGTCCCTCAAAGAGGCTTACAATCTAATGTCCTTACCATAGTCATATGTCATTAATGTAGTCTAAGGTCAATTTTTGGGGGGAAGCCAATTAACTGCATGTTTTTGGAATGTGGGAAGAAACTGAAGTACCGGGAGGAAACCCACGCAGATACAGGGAGAACCTGCTAACTCCATGCAGATAGTGTCTTGCGGACCCAGCGCTGCACAGACCAGAGTTCTAACCCCTGAGCCATTGATCTTGAGATAATGAATCATAATAAACATACATTTTAAATAAATAAATATATTATGATATGAATTGGATTCATTTGATCATGATCACAGTAATTTTTTTAAAAGAAACATGCAACATCATGTTTCCCATTGATTGTACTGTATTTTTAAATAAAAAAAACGTTCCTTGGACACCTTGTTTCTTCTGGCCTAGTGTGCCTTCTTGACCTCCTGAAATGGCCTAGTAGTCCAAAAAGTTTGGTGACCCCTGTACTGACATCCAGAATTTTTTTTTTTTTTTAATTGATAGAACAAAGTTTACCCCTTCTAGTAATAACATTCTTCATTCCTCTTTATAACAGCTGCATATCCATACAAGTGGCAATGCCATACTGGCCAATGTATTGCCACATTGTTACATGCAATGATTGTATCTTTATTAATCAATCCTTTCATATCATGTCAGTTCCCAGTGGCTAAAAACAAATAGCTATATTATGTTATCCTATTTACAGCCACATTGGATATGCGATTGGATATGCCCTTTGATATTGTTCTGGTAATCCTTAGAGGTATATAATTTACACGATATCTCTATGATTTTTTTTTAAATACCAGTGGGTAGATTATTTCCAGCAGGGTTATTGAGTCTAAAACTAAACAAGTTACTTGAGTAAGAATATATATAATGTACATGATAACCTTCATTACTAATGCACAAGCTGTTATCACCATTCTCTGAATACAGCAAATTCACTAGAATTATCCATGTACAAAATGTCACATCATATATTTTCAAAATTTACCTGCCAGCATTAATGACAGCAAGATCTTGCCCTGAGCAAATGTCTTCCAGCACATATGGATTTTCTTTACAGGACACGTTTAAGGATGTGTAGTTGGGTTTGCAGACTGTCAAGAAATAAGGGGTCTGGTATCCAGTGGAGAGTTGGATAATATCGGTAATGAGAGCTGTAGAGCAAAGCCCGAACACATGGACACCTTGGTGGAAAACCAAATGCAATTGTCAGTGAGAGATCAGATCAAAAATTACACTGCAACAATCCAAAAAATGAAAAAAAAATTATGGATTTTTTAAGCCTCAGTAAAGCATACAAAGATTTCTGCTACCTAATCCAGCAAGTTAGAGATTGGGAAACTATCTTAAATCAATAGGTATGGCAACTTTGCCAGACACTCCTAGCAAGTTGTTTTCTGGCTCAGAACAAATGATGAGGTTGCATTTCTTTGTCTCTTACTACTTGTGTCCAAAGAACGTGGTATCGGAACGTGGTATTGTCTGTCACTATTTTAATTCCCTTCACCAAAGGTATAAACATACTAGCTTAGGCATATTTCTTAATAGAAACGTCTGTTGGAGGTCAGATTTGACCTATGCATTTGACCTTAATGCATTGCGGTGAAGCACAAAATTCAACACAAAAGTCTCCTGACAAGCATGTATAGGCAAACTGACACTGTGTACTTATATAGAGTCTTTTAAAATCATTCGTAGAGAGTTCTCTCCTTTGCTGTCTGTTTGTTTATAGCCACCTCTTAGAATTGTGTAAGAACTGTTGTTCTCTGCAGGGAGAAAGGGAGGTCCTTACTTATGTCATGACACATATAGTACACAACTACTCTTCACTGGGAACTGCTGTATATCGATGGGCAATGTGGTGTTAGCTGCATATACTAAAGTAGTGTCCCAGAGTGCTGCACCCTAAGCTTTCTTCATATTTTAGATAACATGCAGAACTGGGGGTTTACATTTTCCTAATTTACTAAAATCGTGATCTTCTTTGACACTTGTAGAGTATTTATCCCCATTGTTTTAGATCAGCCATTTTTAACTAGGGTTCTATTGAACCCTAGGGTACCTCCAGGGATTTAGGAGTTTCTTGAGCTTAGGATGACTGATGTTCTATTCTTTTATGCTTGCATAGTTCAAGACTAATTCCCACTGACTAAAGTTCTCTGTAAGGTTGGCATTCTGAATATTACTGTATGGAGTGTTCTTTTCACCAAATCCTAATTATTTATTTTATCAAGGATTTCCTGAGATCATTTGCATAAATCCAGTAGATTATACTGAACAAAGCCAAAACTAATTGCTTAGAAATATCAACTGTGTCTTTCAGCTGTATGATTACTTTTAATTGTATCTATTACCTGGGTATAATAAATTGTTTATTTAAAAGTTCCCATTCATAATTAAATAAATGCACCCACAGGCTCATAATTTCATCATGTACATAACATTGCTAACGAAAAAAGGTGCTGGGATCTAAATGATTTGTAATTGCTGCCAGACATAATTTCATTTTTATTCAGTCTGTAGTAATAAAGTAGATCTAATTTTAACTTTATGATATTACCATAAAGCCGACATCTACTGGATGAGGGACTATCACTGGCATTGCAAAAAAAAAAAATATTTATTCATCTAAAGCAGTGTTAATATTACGCTCGGTTCTCATTTACTCTTCCTAAAGAGTAGTGACCCCCTTTGGGTGTCCACATCATTGCATGAATGATAAGGATAGTTCCTATTGGCTCTTCAGAAGCGAGGCCCTATAGGGACCCAGAAGGGCTGAAGAAGGGCATACAAATGTAATAGGAGCATATGTGCAGCACTGAATCAGCAGTCCCCCACACCCAGACGCAGCGTCAAGATTCTTAGACAGTGAAATACCAGGAGTTTGAGAAGGATGGGAGAAAGAGGTTGACAGAATTAAATTTTCCCCAGAAATGAACTTTAACTAATGCAAAAGCATTTCTTTAAACATTTAAAGATTTGGTTTAAATTCACTTTAATGTAATCTGGGTATTTAAAAAAAGAACCCATCCTTTCAATAGTTATGAGTAAATTAAAGCTTTTCATTTTGGATGGTTGCAAAAAATGATTAACCACCTTTTTTTTTTTTTTTTTTTTTCCTTTTTTACATTTTTCTTCCCTTTTTGCCCTGCTCACAAATACAAAATGAAAAAAAAAATTTCTCTTCTTAATATATATACATATTGTAGATTTATGATGCCCAAAAAAATGTGATCGTCTTGGGTAAAAATCTAGTGTCTGTACAGTGGTCCCATGTTAGTCGATCTGTCCCAATACTGACCTTGGGGACTGTGTAATCTCTACCATTGTGCACCTCCTGCTCTTCCTACCTTCTCCATGGAACAGAACACACAGCAGAGCAGTGATCATTCCTAAAACTGCCATCCTGAAACAATCACTAACAATCTCTTTGAGCAACAATTGAAGAAGCAAGGTCTCTGTAGAATCCCCTTGATACTACACTAATTATTCAGAATTCCCATTAAAACAATATTGTGTTACCCACTGGATAGCACAGTATAGCTTTAGCATGTTTTGTTTGTTTTTCTCTGATAGCTGTCTTTGAATTTAAACATTGCTTGCAGTCTATTTATGCCTCTAGGAATGTGTACTACACTAACTACATAGCATATTCTTTCTACAGCACTGTGGACCGACAAGGCAGAATATTACAGATATGGAGATCTATCTAATCTATCTATCTAATCTATCTATCTATCTATCTCTATATCTATCTATATCTATCTATCTCTATATCTATCTATATCTATCTATCTATATATCTATCTATCTATATATCTATCTATCTATCTATCTATCTATCTATCTATCTATCTATCTATCTATCTATCTCTATCTATATCTATCTATATCTATCTATATCTATCTATCTATATCGAGAGAGAGAGACGGGTAGAAGAGAAGAAAACAACATATATCTGGACTCCAGGCAGATATAACAGACACAATCAAGGCAGAAAATGTGACGTGTTGTCAGCCCCAGAGACTAATATAAGCTAGAAAAACAGCCCCTTAGTATTTTTCTTTACGTAAAGCCTTTAGTTTACTAAATTTAGAAAAACATTATCAACTTCTAGGACTGTAAAACAGGTGTATTGTTTAAATTACATGTAACTTACTAAAGTCAAATACAAATTAATAGCAATCAGCCAAGCCTGGTGCACATAAACCTACTGTTAATAAGAAAATAAGTACATTTGTTTGTAATTTAGGTTTTCTTACCACTTCTCCTCATTAAAGTCCCCCCCTACCTGTCTCAGCCCTTGTACTTTTTTTTTGGCTGCAGATGTGTGGATAGCACAATAATGAATCTGAATCACTCACTTTGGAGTCTGGCAGTTTAATGGAGCTAAGGAGCCGTGACAATGCACTGATCATGCAGCTTTGATTTGATCTCTTACAGAGAAGAACTCAATCAATGTGCTGGATGGGCATGATTTTATGGCTTCATACCATCTCACCGTGTCAGAATGAGGACAGACTACACAGGTGATCTGAAAATCAATGTCAGGATTTGACCAAATTACATCTGTACAGTTCTCAGCCCCCAAAAGTACTACTGTGTGATGTATTTTATTACAATATATGGCTTCATTGTATTCTTTTTTAAAAACCAGATGACATAAGCTTAATTCTTTTTTGAAGCTGTACCCCTTGAAAACAGTTAAATGCACAGATAAAATATGAACACCATGTTACCCAACAAAGTGTCACATTTCTATCTATTCATTGTTTAGGTTTTCACATCCCAATTACATTATGAGAAGAATGACACCACTTTATTTGTTACAGTTAAGTAATAGTAAGTTGGTGTCATCCCCCTACCCCGCACTCTAATTGTACAGTAAATAGGATTGAAGAGGTCATCTCCCTGCTCATCTTGCTCTCTCCTATCACCCTTTAACTTTTACAAGCAGCAGATTAGATTCCCATTTCTGCCCCCTGCTGTAAAGGACATTATATAAGGCTGATGCCATTTTAAAATGTAGAAACCTACATTAATTCTATTTAAAATACCATAAATAATTTGTTAAAGTATGTAGAGTTTAATTTATATATTTTATAACTGTCTGGAGCTTATCTTTAAGTCTTTTCTGCCTATATAGCTGCCCCACCTTCCATGAATGTTTAATACTTCAATACTTTATCAAGAATGACAACTAAAAATAGAGATAAAAATACCCTAAGAAATGCATTAATTCTTCTTGTATAGATAATATGATACTTTATGTCCTAATATGATACTTATGTTATCTGTCGCATAGCATGATATGATTTGACCTTTCAGAGTAAATCATGACTCTGGCCTTCAGGTTGTTACTCTATAGGGTTCCTACAGGGGTTCTTCAAATGCAACCAGTGCATAGAGTCTTTTAGAAATATTCATGATGTGCCTAAATGGTGGCAAATAAATGCAGATATTAAAAACAATCAAAAAGTCTTAGCAGAATACAGTTTTAAATATAGTTTTTGCCTATTTGGTAGAGACCATTTTTTTAAATATCTCCCGACCAACCTCTTGGATTTCATCAATAAGCTTAACTGTGTCAATAATATACTCTACACTTTTTGCAAACATATCTATTGGTTGAAAAAGCCAATCTATCTCAAACATGTCCTGTACACCAATATTCCATATTTAGATGATTGTGTTACAAGAAATAACAGTCACACCTATAAACCGCACAGCTCTTCTCAGAAAGGAGTTGAAGTTGCACCCTCCAGCATTGATATTCGCTTCTGCTCCCATTCCATTTTTTCTCTTGGACAGACAGCAGTATAGGACACCTTCACCAACCATTATCTAAAACGAAATCAAAGATCATGAATTATAAACATAAGAACTGGCTAAAGAAGATAATGTCTAATAACATTTTCCCAATCACATCCTTGTCTAGTTTTGGTAAGGCCATGTGAATTGTAGCCTCAAGTGACTGTACTTTACTGACCTGGCATTGTGTACTGCTGCTGTAGCCCATCTGCTTCATGGTTTGTCATGCTGTGCATTCAAATATCTAGCATCTGTATACCTTGGTTGTAATAAGTGTTTTTTTGACTTACTGCTGCATTCTATTAGCTTAAACCAGTGCAGCCATTGATCTCTGCATCTACAAGGCATTTTTGCTAAAAGAATAGCCATTGGCTGAATATTTTCCATTTTCCCATTCTCTGTATGTTCAACTATAGAGATAGTTGCATGTGAAAATCCCAGCAAATCAGAAAGTTCTAAAATATTCAGACCAGTCCACCTGGCACCAACAATCATGCCATAGCCAAAGTCACTTTAATGACCTTTCTTCCCCATTCTGATGCTCAGTTTGAGCTTTAGTGGATCTATTGATAATGTCTACAGGCCTAAATTCATTGGGTGGGCAGCCATGTGTTCAGTTGGTTAGATTTGTACTAACAAGCAGATGAACGGGTGTAATGTCCCGTTAGTGTAAACCTCATCTGTGCATTGTCATAGCTACAAGTTCAGGACCATGGACAGCTGTTAGCTGTAAACCACACCTCGTATATTCCTGTTCTGTAAGGAACTCAAAGTGAACTATCATGTTTTATGAAATGGAGTGATTTCTGGAAGTTAGATAAAACCTCAGACTTTTGTTTTTAACCTTATTATCAACCTGGTATAACAAGTTAAAGTAGAGCTGTATCATGAAGCTTCATAAACCTTGGACAGATATTTGTTGAGAGTATATACTGACATATAATTTAAACTCAGAACAACCAAGTCTATGTGTAGCCTTTGTTTCCCAAATCCACACATCCCCTCCTCTCCCAAACAGGTGTTATGTTCTCTTTGGCAGATGGCGCCCCTCCATGATGTAATGCAGAAAATTCTGCACGTGTACATCCAGGATATCAAGATTTATTGCAAATTCTCTTGATGTTTGCTGTGGCCAGAAGTGTTCTACACAATAACAGCCAGGCTTTGTTGTTCTGCAACTGATATTCGTAAATAAAGGGGAGGCTCTGCTACAAGAAAGATATCCTAATTTTAATTTTTGTACATTTCCTTGCACATGATTGGGTATTCTGTGTAAACCTATTTTTCACCACAATTACTAAACTTACTATTACTAAATTACTAAAATTACTAAACAGAGTAAGAATGCACTTTGCTAAGTGAACAAGCTAAACTCCTTTAGTACAACAAACTCAATGTTGTCTGAAGTTCTCTTTCCATTTTACAGGAGAATAGAGATATGCCAAGCTAAATGTTTACTCTTCAAGTAATCTTCAAAAAATCAGTAGGAATAGAGAGGGTTCAAAATCTGTTCAACTGCAATACACATGTGAACTGCCTTTGAACTACTAGAGAAATGAGGCTGTCAGGAATATCAATGAATCTCATGACAATTGATTCTAACCTGAGGCAAATGAAATGTGTGTGACCAGTCTCTGAACTGTCCATCTGTGTCTGCAATACAGTGCAGGCTGAAAAATTATATCTGTAAATAAGTATGAATATATGAATTTATCTGTAGTATCTTCAATCTTTACATTGGTTGGGATTTATGTATTTATTTTAAGATGAATTCCTTTAAGTACAGTTTACAGAAACCACAGAAATCTTCTACACGGTTTTGTAAAAAAAAAAAAAAAAAACCTTCCTGGGGCAAGTGAACTTGGGGTGGATTTGCATACACAATATAGGGCACAGTGCAAGGGGCTTGAAACAACTTACTGAGAACTTTTTGGGAAATTAATAAAATGGGAAATGAACTCCTGCATGATGTTTTCCACTATGTGGAGTTCAGTTAGAGATATTTCTTCTCAATTCTTGTCCAGGTAATAATGGTATCACCAAACAGTAGGTGAAGGTTAATCTCGCAGCAACACTTCTTTTTATAGTGGAAGAATACACATTTAGCTATTGTTATCTAGGCCACCTTACAGATTTTTTCTCTTTTTCTGTATAGTAAAACTTTTATCAGAGGCATAGAAAGTTACTTACAGAACCCTAGACAGCAGTAAAATCCCAACAGGAATTCCAAACCTTTGAAACATTATACAAAACTTTCAGAGTACTATTGGGTCCCAAGGTCCTGGCCCAAACGTATTATGTGTAATGTTGGCTTAATAAAACATAAGAAGTATTTTGGCCTGTAGGACGCACCAGCAGTTATTTTATAGAGGAATCGTAAGAAAAATTGAACAATAGATGGTGTGCTTTAGGAGCAAAGCTACCACTTATACATTGGTCCTAAAGATCTAAATATTAGTGAATCTACTATAGGCCAGTGCAGTCCGACAAAACACAGTAAGTATTCAGAATTTATACTGAGTTTTAAAATGAATGTTCTTTACACTCCTTCCTATCCACTGCATTATAGAGTGGATGAGACTAAAATCTATAACCATACTAATATATGTATGTAAAAACCTGGACATCCCAGTCTGACCTATAATACTGTATTGATGTTATTTGCTCTAACAATAAGCTAATGTTACAGCTGAGCATACACTTAAAAAAAGACGTTACTTAACATAATAAGTTCTAGGTATGTTTTACTTTCAATCCTTAGGATATAATATAAGAAATGTATCTAGGACAATGGAGCAGGGATTGACTATTCATTTTTTTATCAAAGATCATTCCATTGCAACAGAACAGTAGGAACATGAGTCATTTTAGGTGTCGTTTAGACTGCTATTAGCTCCCACTGGGTCTGTAATCAACACTGTAGTTGTTACTTTGCAATAACTGTCACTGACTAATGTACCTCAAAGTGTCATTACAGGACCGCTCTTGTAGTGAAAGTCATAGTCAAGACAATTTTACAAATAATTTATATAGTTTAAATAGCCACTAAGGCTTTACAGACACCAGTAAGAATTGTCCCATCATTTATGCCTCTTTTTTACTTTGGAAATTTTATATTTCTTTTTATTTTTTTGTCCACACAACAGACTCATCTTCTACTATGAGGAATGTTTATAAAGCATAACGAGTGTTGTTTAGTGTCTTTGCCATGTCTTGCCATATAGATATAGATAGATAGATAGTATATAGTATGGGCAGCACAGTGGCTCAGAGGTAGCACTCTGGTCTTTGCAGCACTAGGTTCCCAGGTTTGAATCTCGGCCAGGACACTATCTGCATGGAGTTTGCAGGTTCTCCCCGTGTATGCGTTGGTTTCCTCCGGGTACTCTGGTTTCCTCCCACATCCCAAAAACATGCAGTAAGGTTAATTGGCTTCCCCGCAAAATTGACCTTGGACTACAATAATGACATATGACTATGGTAGGGATTGTAAGCTCCTTTGAGGGACAGTTACTATCAACTGTTACTGAGTGACATGACTATCAACTTTGTACAGCGCTGCGTAATATGATGGCGCTTTATAAATACTGTGTAATAATAAGTGAAATAATGGTACAAACAAAATATAACAAATACCACAGCCATTCTCAACTAGCATTCTGCAGAACCCTAAGGTTCCTTCAGAGGTTGCTCCTGGTTCTTAAAGCTGTGGCTGGATGACCTGTTATGATGATGTCTGCATAGCCCCAGGGCCAATGCCACTTAGGGGAACCATCTGTATACACCAGTAATCTTTTTTAAGCTGAATTTATTTTTCTGGATTTTTTTTTTCGATTATGATGAATAGGTGAACATGTGTACAAACTATGCAGTCCTTTGGGACATAAAGTGTTGTTTCTATGATCTGATTGTAAACATTGTGTAAAAGGGTTGCTTTCTCTTTTAGATAATAAAAAAAACTTTTTTTCATTTACTCTTTTTAACATTTATACAGCAGTACAGCTGTACAGGTACATCACATATCCAGGAGACTGCTACTTCTGCACAGGTCCGAGATTGGCGATTGTGTCATCAGGAGCTTTCCTCATATGTAATTAAACACAATTTTACTCATACACAGTGTGAGATTGGCAATTGTTTGCTAACATTTGGAGGCCCTATTGGAAGACAAGTCACTATTGCGAATGGTGGCACAGGGAGCCTCAGAAAATAGGCAGAAAGCCAGACAAAGTAGGACTCTCTGGGTGTGCTATGTAAATTAATCAATGGCTTTCAGCAAGAAAGGGCCAGTGCTTTTTTACTCATGCAAGTTCTGCTTTGGGAGCTCAGAAATGCTAAATCTGGGTCAGATGGAGAACCTGCATATAGCCCACTTCTATCTAGCTGCTGGAAAATGATAGTAAATAAGTGTTTAACTTGTTTGACATAATAGTTCAATGACCGGATAAAAGAATTTCAGAGAAACTGTCAGAGAAATGCTTTGCACCCACTTCTCACTGTCAGACTGACATAGCACATCCACTGAACAACACCCTAGTGCCCTTAAATCTGCCCTACCTCTTTGAAAGTGATGGTTTTGAGGAAAGAATGCATTGGGTGGATTTACCAAAGACATTTAGGCTGCTCAGTGAACTATCACCTTTCAAGGGAATTCTTACTTAATTTAGTGAATGTTGTGAAATTTCACATTGCAAAGAATAACCGCATGATATAAAAATGACCATAATAATTAAGCCATGTGAAATTTCCCTAGCATGTTCAATTCACTTTACATATTGAACATCCTATATTTATTAAAGTGACCCTAATAATATATTGAGTCATTGATGGCCGACATCAGATGACACCAACTTTCACAAAGGGGAACACACTTCAATTAGGAGAATATAACTATTGTAGAACATAAAATGTTTTCTGTCCCCTCATCTACTTTCCAATAAGATTATATCACTTATGTTCCGGGGCTGTCTGCATAAGTTGAGCTATTTAAGCTTTCAAATATAATTTAGAGCAACAGGCTTGATGATCTATTATCTACAGAATGTCATTTTCTGCATCATCCCCGTGAGATTTTTCTGTTTCTCTTGTCTGCAGTGATTCTAACCTGAAGGTAGTCATCGTATTTCACCATTATTGCTCACCTTTCTGTCACCCAGAAAAATCATTGGTTTATGAAATGCTATGACAACAGTAAGACAAAAATTCCATTAGCAACATTCTAAGAAACGGAGAAGCTGTGACTTCCAGAATGTAATTTACAAATAAAAGCAATAGAGATGAGGGAATGGATTAAATAGATTCAAGATTCTTTTGATACTCTGAATGATACTCCGACTAAAAATATTGCACCATTGTTTTATTCCTTAGCACTGAGTGTGTCCTATAAATTGAATTTCAGTGCTACCTCATTGCACAATAACAATTTTAAGGGCACTAGCAAAAGTGTTCAAGCCTATCAGCAGTAGGCATGAGTTTAATAAAAATGTATTTCACTACTGTGAAACATTATGCTCTCAAACCACAGATCTCTTTAGATGCAAAAACTCAACTGTTAGAAAAAAACGTGAAAATATCAAGTGTGCAGTTAGAGGGATCAGCAAGACGTTGGATTGATTCAGAAAAAGCCCATTTATTCAGATTCAGGCATAAACAAATTAGCTTCCATTCGGAAAAACCAAAACACAAAATGGCTTAGTCCAGCAAACCAAAAATAGCTGCTTCAGCAAAGAAGTCCCACAGATAAGAGATCACACAGTCCTGCAGTCCTCAATGCAGCTATGCCAGGTAAATGGTTGGTACTCACAGGTAGGTCATGGTTAATAGTGTCAGTAGTCTGTCCTCCAAGTGGGCAGGCATTTTCGTGTCTAAGCATATTATCTGATTGCCCAACATTGGGTCTAGATGAAAAAAATGTCGAGATCAGTGTTTCTCAACAAGAGTTCCGTGGAATTCTAGAGTTCCTCCAGAGGTTGCTATATGTACAGATTATATGTACACTGACTAGCTAAGTTTATGGGGTCTATGAAAAGATGTGGAGTTGTTTTAGTTGGTCAGAACTAGGTTCAGCAACATTATGTTTATGTATTTTTCGTTCTCTGATGGCACGGCCATATCCCAATACCAGTGCCAGGATTATTCAGATTCAAATTATGAAAGAGTGATTTGAGAATCATGAAACATAAACATAATTTTCACACGTGTTCTAGACCTTAAGCTTGAGAGTCTTTGGAATATGCTCAAGAAGATTTTACCCAGGATGACTATCCCATCATCAGTGGGGGACCTTGAAAATAAGAAATAAGGCACTTATAGGACTTCATTATCAGAGAGAAAAAATAAACCACTTCAAAATATATTGGCGTCGGAGCGTAATACATTTTGAAGTGGTTTAATTTTTTTTTCTCCATTGTTGAAGTGCCTTGAGTGCATTGCTTCCTGTTGGAATATTTGATGTGTATGTATGTATGTGTGTGTATATATGTGTGTGTATGTATGTGTATATTTATATATATATATATATATATATATATATAAAACCGAACTGGTGCTACTCTTCATGAGTTGTCAAAATTTAATTTTTCGTACTGCTACACAATATAGAAGCCATGTCTACTGTCAGTATCCCTCGGAAGATTAAGCTTTGGTTGGAAACAGTTTGCTTTGAAATTGATTAACTGTCTTGGGAAAAAGTTAAACTGGTGATGGTTCAATGCCTGGGTAATTTAAAGATGTTCACAGCTGAACTGCTGCACCCAGTCTCCAGGTTGAAAACATGATTGTTGTATATAAGAAATAGGATTCTAGCAGGTTAGACAATGATACTTAAATCATCCAATCAATGAGACTGTGTGGGTGAGAAGTTTTACAACTCAGAGAATTGTCTGCACATTATTTGTTCCTTAGCAGTCACCCTTTCATAGATTACAAAAGTTGACACAAATTGATATGATAGCTGATTTCTTTTTCATTAGTTTGTGTAATTTTCTGTTAGGTAACTAGCTAGAAAATAAACATAATACAATTCCTTAAATAATTCATTGACCTTTATGTAATATACATAGTGTAAAGTGAAAAGTGCAGTAATCTATACTTATTTATATTGTTACACAGTATTTATATAGCCCCAACATATTACGCAGCGCTATACAAAGTCCATAGTCATGTCACTAATTGTCCCTACCATAGACATATGTCTTTATTACAGTCTAATTTTAATTTTTGGGGGTAAGCCAATTAACCTAACTGCATGGTTTTGGAATGTAGGAGGAAACCGGAGTACCCAGAGAAAACCCACAGGGAGAACCTACAAATTCCATGCAGATTGTGCCCTGTGTAAGATTCAAACCTGGGACCTAGCGCTGCAAAGGCCAGAGTGCTAACCTCTGAGCCGCCCTATCACCCAGCTTTCACCTATCAACTTTTAATGTTCTTGAAACTAAATGCAGAACACAAAAATTCTTACTTTAATATTTTGCCTAATAACAAGGGGTGCAACAAGGGGTACAAATCTTCTTTGTGTACAACAATTGCCTTTGCAAACACATATATTACCTTGAATAAGCACCGTGCTGCAAATGGCCTGTATAAAGAGCTAAGCTATAGGTGGTCCTTCATTACAGGGTGCCTATAGAAAACTACAAGGTGATGGATTCCAGACCAGTCACCCTGTACAAGAAGACAGCAGCAGGGACGGGTCTTTAAATCAGAAAACCTTTGCACAAAGGCTAAGCAGAGGAATTGTTTCAAGTTACACATTTGTAGGAAAATTACAAAAATGACTTAGATTCAGATAAGAATACTCATGACACTTACGTATTTATACCATATTTGTTTAGTGTTTATTTTATATTTCTACTTAGGGAAAAGTTTTTACTGTGTGTTAGTGTAAAGCACACCACCATTGCCTACTTTGGTAAAAAAATAACCCTGAATGAAGTATGATGTTGTTTGAAAACCAGAAGACATTTTACTGTCAATACTGTTGATTTTCTTACACAACACCCATGTAGATGATGTGTTTGTATTCACCACTACCATGATGATGACTGGCAGATATCTTACAAATTGCAAAGAACTAAAACTAATGGCCAGCTAAACTTTAGGTTTAAATAAGCAAAACAAAGTATATACAGTTACAGTTTAAAGTAGCCCCAACCTTACAAAAAAGTCAGTCCTCTGGCTAAATGATGCAGAGTATGAGACTTCTGAGTCATATCCTTACAGAGATTTCTGCTGAATCAGAGCTGAAGCTTTTGAAAGCTATGTCCACATGTCATGTGTGTCCACTGTGGATTGATGAACCACCACCAATTTGGAATCATCACTGTGTATTTTAATGGGGCCAAGTGGGATGCTTCTCACTAATCCTCCCCTCTCCAATGTGGTATGTGCAGCGCTTGTTCATTCTTCTGTAACTGGAAACAATTGCAAAAGATCATTTCCAGCAACACTTGCCCAGAGTCCGTCGGACATCTGTACAGGGCTTTATACACAGGAGCATGAATTTTGATCAGGCAGGGGGCATATTGGACCTCTGCAAAGGGACCACTGCATAGTGTGGTCTCACACAGAGAGCAAGGGTCTTTTTCTGCAACATACTAGCAGCAGGTCATTACTACAAAAGGCTTAGGCTGCTTTTTTAAATAAAAAAAAAATTACTTTGAACACTGAAATGCAAGGCTTTGCACTTGGCTGCATTTGGCTGATTCACCGAATGCTCAATTGGGCTTTGAATCCTATTAAGGAAGCAATGCTGACTTACAGAATTGTTCACATACTTAGCACGTTTCCTGGCTGCCATGGCAGTAAGTTACATTTTTTTTTTTAATTATATTGTAGTTTTGCTGTGTAGCCAATTTAGATGCAAATAACACGAAGCAAAGTTCATGAAATAAGTTTAAATATGTGCAGGTCTATTGTGACAGTTTGGTTAGTTCAGTGGTTTTCAGTATTCAGAACTCAAATGTCAAATATGGTCTTTCTATGCACCTAATAAGTTTGATCTTCTAGGGGTTAATCAGTGTTAAATATTCATTCAAAATTAATATAAAATGTACCAATTACCTTCTTTTATTTTTTCAGTGGTTTAAATATACATTTGGAAGTGTTTTGTCACATTTACTTGTTAAAAGAAAAAACATTTATTGATTATTTCTGAAAACAAGCGAACTAATTAAATTATTTGAAATGTTACAACTGTATTTGGTATTTGCAAATAATGATTTGTATAAACTTTTTGTCTGTTAGTTTATTATAAAATATTAGAGTGTTTCTTGAAAAAGTTTACCAAAAAAAAGCAAAGCATTATTGCCAAGTTAACTTAAGCATACTGAATTTGGTAGGGACATTGAAGCTTTAAAGATTTAATGAAAGGATAATCATAAAGCCAAGGACAAGATCAGCTAGTCAAAAATTCTGTGTTGATGTCATGGCCATCATTAGAGCAATATGAAACTGGGTGACCGTGAAACATTAGCACTTGATGGTAGACTGATCTTAATTCTGTATTCTTCTATGAACAATGGGAAGCTGTGATACAGTCACCTTATAAGTAGATGTGTTGATAACTGGGAAGTGTATTTTAAAACTTTCCCTATGTTAGTATCAGACTCCATATATTATAGTAAAAAAAGAGATCTTACCTCCCCTGGCTGCTGGAGACTGTGGGGATGTGGGAACCCTTTATCATATTTTCTTGAGCGGTAAATGTCTCTAAAGTATGCGGGTAACACTGTTGAAGTGACATGTAATCTCCTACATCCATCCGCAGAGCTTGCTTTATTAAATTTAGATATAGAAAGAATCCCTAAGGGGTAGCAGGCGCTTACTACTCATTTTCTTTGCTCCAGTAGACCAGAAACAGGAGAATACCAACTTGCCTCTACCTCTTGCCTTTTACTGCCTAAGGTCATCATGGTTGGCCCACTCCAATTGCACAGTAACTTTTTAGGAAATATAGTGATAATTGTTATGGGATCTTTTTTTGCCTTTTTATATAGTTATATCTTTATTGCAATTGTTCGTTTAATAGTGGATCGTAATGTAAGGAATATTTCCAACACCTGTCTATCTGTGTATATTTTTGTTGTAGAATAATTGTGATGCTGTTGTAAGATAATTGTGATGCTGTTGTTTTTGTTGTTGTATTGTTATACATTAATACGTAATAATGAAAAATAGTACTATCAATAGTGTTGGTCAAACAGCTGAGTGTTCGATTCGGCAGCTATTCGATCTAATAGCCAAATATTTTATTAACCTCTAGTGCCCCAGGATCGCAATGGATTGTCAGGGTTACAGTCATTCTTGCATCCCTGGGAATCCTCCTGTTTGTGATCCCCGGGCACTAGAGGTTAATTAACCTCTAGTGCCCAGGGATCGCAGTGGAACTGCAGATGAACTCTCAATGGAGTTTCTTCATTGAGAGTTTATCTGCAGTCACAGCTGATTGAAAGCAATCCATGCCTCCTATCAGCTGTGACCGCAAGTTCCCACGCTCCCCGGGCTGTACTTATCAATGATATTACTTGTCCCCGCTTGTCCCACGCTCCCCTGGTTGTACTTATCAATGATAAGTACAGCCCGGTGACCGTAAGAAATAAACTCTCAATGGAAAAACTCCATCTGGAGTTCACCCTTCAAAAAACATACTGTTAAACACAAATTTTACAATGTCGAATTCCGTGTTATTCAGGTCGGGCCTGCCCGAATTTGAACCGCCATTTTTGGGGTAAATATAGGGACAAACCGAATTTGAACTCCAATACCAATACTCAATCTATGCCAAATCGTTTTATAATGGTTAATGATCGATAAAGAGCAGATACTAAAACCCCGGTGAATGATTTATATCCAAAGGAAGTTTACATGATAAGAAGTTAAATGATTTGTATAAATTAAGAAGTGAAAAAAATCCAGGCTACTGCTATTATTATTACACTAT
Organism: Pyxicephalus adspersus; assembly: GCF_032062135.1. NCBI lineage: Eukaryota > Metazoa > Chordata > Amphibia > Anura > Pyxicephalidae > Pyxicephalus > Pyxicephalus adspersus. The sequence goes on along the minus strand of NC_092865.1, from coordinate 27,686,053 downwards.
TGTCCAGCAGTGCCATCCTGGTAAAGATGGTGTCTTGCAGAAGTCATGTTGACAAAATAACCATCTGCCATAGATGCAAGATGCAAGATAATATTAATACCAGAAATATCATTTCAATGTCACTACTGCCTTTCTAATTGCAGGAAAATATCAGTTTTTGGCTGTGGGGATGGTGGCACAGCAAAAGCAGCATTCTATTACAGTATGTACATTTAGAGTATAGGCAAACTTCTCAGTCATCACCCACAGAGCTCCATCTTCCTCCCTACAGTTCTCTCCTATAACCCAAGTGATTTCAAAGAAATCATCTGGGAGTTATGACATCACATGTAGATAATTTCTTAGCTTTCTGCTGATTGTTTTACAATTTCAACAGAATATAATTCAAATGGACTGTTCTTGTGGAGAGGAAAGCTTTGTTGAAAAATAACCTAATGACATCCTAGAGTTCAGCTAAATATAGATTAATAAAATATACATACTCACCGTTGCTGCTGGTCCAGCAAATGCTAAGCAGAGTAACATGAGAAATGGAATTGATTCTTGGTGGGGTTCGATATATGGCATGCTAAGGCTTCGATCATAGCAGCTAAATCCTGAATGAACCGGTTTAAAGACATCTGTTAACTCCAGGAAGTAGAGGCTGACCACCGATGATGCCAGAATAGGTAGCTGATAAAAGAGAAGGAAAGAAAAACTGAATATTTATATCACAATGGACAGGTTTATTGTTTTTTTATATTTATATTGATGATGATTGGAGACTAAAACTCCTAAAATGTTTGCGTCCTGCATAATAATATTTTGCATTTTCATTGTGCTACACTTTCCAGTTTTTGCTAACCCCACTAACAAGTCTGTTGTTTTCAATAGTTAAAGCTTAGATTTACACACAATGGTGTCAAAGCAGTGCTTAGCTAATAAGGAATAAGAGACAGGTCTTCCCCTCTTATTAGTCATTTATTCTATATTTGGTGCAAATAAACTTCTATAGTTCCTAGAAAATCCATCTGTCTCTAGGAGTCATTTGGCAATGGTGAATGCTGCAGAAACAGCTACAAATATATGAGCATATACAAAAGTCTACAACACCTAACCAGCATTCCTCCTTTCTAGTAATAACACCAAAGCAAATCAGCTATCTCATCTCCAAAACACAAATATAATTTATTCCAGTTTACCAGCAAGACTTGGTAACCTGCAATAAATTTCTTTTTTTAGATACACTATGAAGAACTCAGGGAATTGCAAATTGTTTTTATAACTTTAATATATTATGTAAACTTGACTGGTCTGTGGACAATACCACCAATGTAGGATTTAGAATTATAAATATACTTGAATTGCATGTTTCTCTATGCATCAGACAGACCCTTTGGAAAACAATAGGGTAATAAAATATTTGATTCACTGAATCTTCTAATTTGTGATTTCCTAAAATGTTCAGTCTTAATGCCCAGTGATAATTTTTTTTTCAATTTTGCTGGGTACCATGTAGAGGTTTATGTATTGGGTACTATGGAGTAATTCAATTATAAAATACAGTTCTGGAACTGGTGGTGTCTTGGGGTGAGTTTTGAAAATAGAGTCATAGAGAACACTCTTCTTGGGTTTTTTTCCCTAATTCATTGACATGAATGGGGGTTTTGTTTTTTGTGATGTTCCAAAGCAAGGACAGTGCTTTGGAACAGCAATGCTGTGTTTTATCTACAAATTGTGGAGAAATGAAATAAGCACAATCTCCAGATAGTAAGACAACCTGATGACATAAAAGGCTCCAATCCCCTTTTTTTTAATGAAAAACATGCTCCAAATTCCTAAATCTTGTTTTTTCCAAGTTTTATGAAGTGGAAAGGGTCTATTACATGCCAGCCATACAACTTCTGCCTGTAGTGGTGCCTTGTGTATTTATTTTCCAGCTATTGATCTTTAAAGTTAGACATTCAATTCTACAAGAAGCCAGAATAAAGGGTGAACTCCTGCATGAGAATAACAAGCTACTTATCTTCCCCGACTTTTCAGTTGACACTCAGAAGAAAATCCCTTAATGTCATCAAAGCCAAGCCACAAACCACGGGTCATAAATAGGCCATACTATTCCTAGCCAAGTACTGGTTTTAAGATATAGAGGTTACACATTTTTTCATCTTACCTACAGAGGTTTCTACATGGCTGGATATACTAGAAAACCAGAGGTAAAATGACTAAATCTACATAATTCCGAACCCCTGTCTTCCTAAACCTGCTGTAGCATTTATTTTCTTGTCCTAGGTCTATCAGGTAATGCCTCAAACTTGAATGTGTTTATCTACCCTACTTTTTCTTAGGTAATAACGGTGTTCCTGATACATCTTACTCTATTTCAGTGGTATATACTTTGTTCCATTGGTATTTTATATAACATCTTTTACTGCCTGATTATGTGATCCAATATTCAGCAATAAAACAACCACTTTTCACTTTATGCTTCTCCTATCCTATAGTAGCACTTCTGTTATAGATTTACCATAATGTACCCTAGAGGGGTCTGGGCTGTTGTATCATGTGTAGTGTATCTCATGTTTGACATTCCTACAGTTACATTTAATGTTATTTCTTGTTCTTTATGTATTGAAACCTAATCTCTGTACCCTTAACCCTGCTTCAGAGTTACTTTAGAATCAACTATAGTATTTGTCTGCACTTCAGGTTGACTACCAATTGTAATTTTACTTTGCATGATATGGGTTGGGATTCTTGCAAGGCCATTATAAGGTGACTGTACTAATTCAGTTATAAGAGGTGCAATATAAGGTCACACATAAATAAAACATAGGATAATGTTAAACATTTAGAAAAACAATACATGAACAACCCAAGACCCACAGATCTATGAACTCTTATAAGTAGTATATCTCCATCACACCTCAAACGCTAGAAGGAAATTGCTACACCCAATGTTTGATAAAACATTTCCACCTTTTGTTAATTTTTATATATTTCAAGTGCAACATACTTCAATGGAGGCCACTGCAAATGTGAATGTTTGTGGATGGAAATGCAAACATTTGGGTTTAAACCTAACTATATATCTTGAATTAGGCTGCTTTACTCTTTTTCGGAGGCCTGGATTATATTATATACAAAATAAATACTTCTCTCTCATCTTTTTTCTAGCTGCATATGTGGATCAGGTCTGCAATATTACTTGTAGTTTTTACAATTATAGGTGTAACAGCAGTTCTAATATATATATTAGTGGTGGTACTATTTTGTTTAACGCTTCTATAATGTAAAGTTGTTCCTAGTGGAATGGTTATGATGTTATTTCCTGTGTCTGTGTTCCCGTTACTTTTCAGTAACACGAGAAAGGCTCAGCAATGGGTCCAGCAAAATTTTGACTGGTAGGAGTTATATCAGCAGCAACTTTCCAACAGTATTTTAATTCTTGCTTATTAATTGGTTTTGTCAACTGAAACAGAGGTTTATTTTAGGGTTTTCAGACAGGATCATCTTTTTGTTTAACTTTTGATAATTAATAATCTAAACCCAAATACTTTTTGGGGTCTTTTTCCCATTATTTGCTATTTGTAATCCCGCCAGAAGCATGCACATGGTAACAGGGTAAAAACTCTCACTCCTCATGCTACATTTAAGGAAGAAGCAGTGTTGTCACCTATGACAGGTCTAAAAGAAAACTTTTTTTCCTCCATAACATAAACAGGAGGGAACCTGTAGTCTTCAATGATAACAAGGCAACAATGCAACTGATAAAGAATACAACACAAAGAACATAAGAAGCTGGTAATGTTTCACATTCAGGGTTTAATACACTTTATATGTTAGTTCCTAACACACATTACTAAAGGCTATAGAGCTGCTACAAGGCATGTAAAGTACCCCTGAAAACTTACATTAACTAAAATCAAGAGAACAATGCACCACATGAAACATTGCATGAATTTCTCTGCATGACATATCTTAGCTGACAGATATGAAAGCTTGCTTAACACTCCGGGCTTAACAAGCTTTTACTTGTCTCTATGCCTGTGACCACTGGGACCAAATGTGATATAATTATGAAGACGGTGTGTGTATATGTGTGAGTATTGGTCCCACATTTTCCCCCTGTACAGTGCTTCAACCTCATAGAGCTTTGTGATTTGTGTATGGATGTTTTCGGTTTATGATAAATGGTGATAGGTATATTTTATAAAACTATATATCCTCAAGAGAAGTTTGGTGGGCAAGGAGTGGTTGTGTTCATTGTCCTTAATATTCTAGATACAGTTAGTTGAGTTTTAAATGCATTGCACTTGTAAGAACTAATCTTAAACATTGCTTGCTATCAGTGTGACCATATACCGTAGTTGTAGGCAGCTTCACATAGCCCTGGCACGTACTAAGTCGATTTTCAGACAGGCAATGGGATGCATTTAATGCTTCTTCATGCCACTAAGCTGCTGCCTTGGGAAAATGCCAAACATAGCGTCTTACCTACAGCACCTCAATAGAGATTGAATCGGGGTGGCAGTGGGCAGCATAGAATGGCTCATTATCACTTGCTGCCAAATCTGGTTCTTTAAGAGATGCCAGGAACCATGTAGAAACTCTTGTTCTCCATGATCAACTATGTCTATTGGGTTTTTAACTAGGATATGTTTATTTCCCTAATGGTTGAACATGATGGACTTATGTCTTTTTTCAACCTAACTAATTATGCAATGCTCTATCTAAATCAGGGTTTTATTTAATTTAATAACATTTCTATTAAAGAACATGCCAACTACATCCAACATGGTATTTGGGGCATGCAATCAAGCTTCATGCATTTACAGCGATCCCAAATACTTTACCATCCTAATTCAAAAAGATGGCAAAGAAGCAAATTCAAAACTTTAACTTCAAATACTTAAAGTACAAATAATTTGAAATAATCCAAAGGTAAATCAGTACAAAATTAATTCTGTTTTGTAAACCAGTTGATTGTTAACAGGAAATGTAAAGTTTTTGTGTGGTGTTTGATATAGTTGCACTTTTACTCAACTGTATCAGTGTTCTGAGCTTTTACTCAACTGTATCAGTGTTCTGAGCACATTGATCCTTTACAGGGATAACAAAGTCTTGCTTACATGAATGCAGCTGCCAGACCAAGTCATCATTTGGACATTTGCCATTTGTAGGAGCAAATAACTCTTTTTATCAGAGATTCCTCTGAAGTCTCAGTTTCCAATACTCGCCATCACGCATTCTCCACTAATTAAACACATACAATCCTAGCTTACATTATTAATATTATCCCTTTTCTACCTGCAGCTAGAGAAGTTTATGATATACCCAATATATAGGATATATGCAGAAGAAGGCTTTTCAATGCAGAAAAATCTAGATAGGTATTTGTTCCTGGAATTGTCTGCTGATATAGCAGTAGAAAAGCAAACAACTGTATCCTGAGAACAAACATATTGTCAACAATATTTACAAGATAAACTGCAAATTTACTCTTTATAAAATCTACATGTATCATCTAGTGTGCAAATTATGTCTGTGATCATTCCAAACTATGGAAACCTTACCAATGTTCACAACTCAGAAACTAATTGTTTTCATCTTAGATATAAAAAACTAAATAGGAAAATCACACAGCCCTAGAAGACACGGGGAGTATGTATGAGACACATGGACAATTAGACTTTCTGAGGTCAACAGGTGTTTAACAGAAAAAAAGAGAACAAATAGGAAATGTACATTGTTTGGGTTTACTTACAAAAACAGTACTAGTAAAACTTGGTGTCACTCTTGTATTGCTTAGTACATTCCAACTATGGGCCTGATTTATTAAGGTTCTTCAAGGCTTGATAGACTTTCATCAGTGAAGCTGGGTGATCCAGCAAACCTGAAATGGGATTCTTAAAAGTCATTTGCTATTTATTAGCAAATGTTTTCAATTCTAGACCATATCCAGTGCTCAACCCAGAAATTTTTTTAAGTCGGGTGGGAAGAAATTTTAGGTGGGTGGCAGCCCCTGTATTGTGACCAAACTCTTTGGTAACCACCCAAAAACAGCCGGGTCGGTGCTGAAAAGTGCCGGGTGGTGCGCATAGCTAAAAGTGCCTGGGGAGAACCCTGCATATCCATTCTAGGTTTGCTGGATCATCCAGCTTCACTGATGAAATTGTATCCTTTCCAACCCTGGAGAACTTATATAAATCAGGCCCAATGCACCTGGGAAAGAGTGATGCATATTAATTTTAGAAGAAATTGGCAAATAATAATACATAGTGGATACACAAATGGTGATGCCACATGGCTATGGATCCTGTTCTGGTTTTCACCTTGGAACGCACGGAAATCCACAGCATGCTATATCTACCAATTGAGTGGCCTGTTTCTGTTTCAATTTCTTTATTAATTTTCATCTTAATTTTACACAATAAAAAACTATCACATGCCTTATAAAGGTTCATCATCTTCAAAAACAAGTAATAGTAGTACTATGCAATATTTTAACCTCTTTAGTTTATAAACATATACCCATCCTGACCAACATCCCCTCAGGTTCCATTAAGTTCTAACTTTTATAAGAAAAAAATAAAATAAAAATAAAAATGCCCCAAGTGACTAAGTGGCAATACTAACAATCAATAATTTCAAGTTTAGTGTAATCTCTCTTAGAGAAAGAAAATACTCAATGACTAAGTGACAATGCTAACAATTCAACTTATCAAAAGTTTAGTGTAATCTCTCTATTAGTAAAAAAAAAAAATTAACTTAAATGACAATTCAATCCTTATTATTCCTCTAATACAATGGGATATTAGTTAATCACTTCCATATTCACAATATAATAATATTACTATATACTATATTCTACTCATATAGAAAATAAAATAATAAATTGGTATCAAAATATTAATGTGAGACAGTTTGCAATCATCAAAGCAAAATATAACTTTACATATGTAAGCCCAAATAATACCTTTATACAACATATAAAAACGTCAACATAGAAACAAGGTGCAAAAAAAGGGGGTATTAAGAGGTGAACAGGTTGCAAGCCAGTTCAATGACAACAAGCATCATACCAGAAACTAGCTTATAACAATATAGTCAACAATGTACAATCCCAACCCATGGGCATATAATATTTACTCCATGGTGACCATATTTTTTCAAATTTAAGGACCGAGGCTATCAATAAAGCTCTCATCTTCTCGTTCACTAGAAACCAAGAAATGTTATTTTTGATTTACTCCGCATTCGGTATTACAGACCGCCAAGCCTTAGACAACATCAGAGTGGCCTGTTTTGTGTCCATCCTGTGCACCACATCTCACCATTTATTAAAGCCTCCAGTTGTGGCACTAATGGCATGCAGTGGGTATTAACTCCGAGGATATTGAAATGTCAGCAGAAAGGTATATATTTCTCCATCACAACTTTATCTAAATTGGAAGGCAACATTATTTTATTTAGTTATGGTTGGTGCATAAAAAAATGAAAAAATTCAACAATATGGTTCTTTTCTAAGAATTTATTTAATGTTGATTAATATTATGCAGACTTCTAGATGAATCTCTATTTTTTCTTTTCACATCATTACCTTGGTTACTTTTTAACTCTCCTAAAAGAACCTGTTGTTTACAGAACAGAGTTATACCAGTAGTGATTCATCCCCGATTTGATGGATCAGAATTGACTTTTAATCACACAAAGGAAACTGCAAAGGAAACTGCAAACTAACCTGACCTGGTGTACCGTTTTCTATAGTGTTCTCTCCTTCCATGACCTGAGATGCCAAGACCACAATTAACATTAATATATAACTTTTTAACTAGTTTCATAACGAATAAAGTAAACTGATTTTTGAATTGAAAAATGTCACCCATTAGCAGATTTGAATTACTTTTTTTTCTCTTTTTAATTTATTTTTACTGTGCTGGGCTTTAGGTTTCTGTCTGTACCTTTCAGAAAGAATGGGAGGCCTCTGGGCAAACACCAGCAAAAATCTATTCATTGCTTTATATATACATTTGATAGAAATTTAATAGTTTTAGGATCCATACTTTAGAGAGCAAGTATGACCTTCACAAATATTTGCAAATTTACACAACTAAAATTTGCTTTTACCATAAATAGTTAAGACAGTGTTTTTTTTTAAGTGTGCTGGAAAACCTTGTATTTTTTGTTGTCAATGCCCCTTTCATTTGTAACTTGTCTTTTGGTTTCTCTCTGTACCCTTTAGGAAGAATGGGAGGCCTGGTGGCAAACACCAGCATAAATCTATTCATTGTACTATATTTACCTTTTAAGGAATTCAATAAATTTACACTTAGGGAGCACACTTTACAGCGGGTCCTTGTCGAGGCAGCATGACTTCCACATATATGTGTGAATGTATGCAACAAAAACTTCTGTTTTTACCATAAACAGTCATCACAGTGTTTTTTTCTGTACGCTGGCTGGTAGGTATGCTGAGTAACATTATATTGTTTTTTTGTGTGATTGCCCTTCCCATGTTGCCTAGATGCTAGTTATAAATTATTTAAGAAAGGTTTTGCATGATCTGGTCAGTTTGGCTCTTGATCAATAAAATAAAGAAAGCATTTTTACTGAAAGTAATACTGATTAACTCATTCCAGCAGATGACAAGACAATAAAAAAAAACATTCTACAGATTTTGGGTCACAAACTGTTAAATAGGAACTGATGAATCAGCTTTGAAAGCTGTGAAAAGTCTCCAACATTACAAGAACAAATCCAGCTGGATGTAACTAACAACTCCTACAAACACAATGAAATGTTTGTTTGTACAACATACATAAAAAAATCTAAAACATCAATTTGTAAGTTTTGTTTCAGAATATTTATACATTTTAATACATGATTTTATTGTCTGTAGTACAACAGCTAGAGATCTAAAATACATCCATAATATGAGCAGTGCTTGCATGACCGCCACTGTGCTTTTGAATTAAGGATTTGATTCATTTACCATGGAAGCTTTTCTTTTTAATGTTTCATGACCCTTTCAGAGCTGTAGTTGGCTGACATCTGCAGATGGTTGTTTGTAGTAACAAATGGAACAGTGTTAAGAACATTGTTTTATTTTTCACACTCCATTAAGTCATCCAAACTCTCAGCTGCACATTTGTGAATGTTACAAGATGTTTTAAACTGGGTCAGTCTGTATGTTACTCTTATCTAGGCTTTACCTAAAGTAAATCAACATAGTGAATTGTTTTTTTTAACTAAATATTTTCAGGGCACCTAGGAGGGTAAATCCTGGGGTACTCCGTTATCAATATTGTACACTTCCGATCCAGATCTCCTAACTTTCCTATTAGCCAGTAAGTGGTATGAGCCGACTCCCTGGTTAATAAGTGTGGAAATGATTCGTTTTTTTTCTTTTACATTTGCTAGTTTTGCTCTTTGCTTTGGCAAAAATTCATTAGTGTGTTTACAACATTTTTTAAAGAATTTAAACAAGCTAAAGTTTAATATGCAAATATTGTACTATCTTATGATTTCACCTCCTCCTCATCAAAATGCTAATACAACTAAGTTAAACATTCCTTTTTTCACTGCATGCCTGGATACCCAAGATCCAGTAACATCACCAGTAAGTCTCGGCATTTCAGGAAGATCATGGCTGGTGGGAGGGTTGATGCTCAAGGTAATGGGTCTTCAAAATTAAAATAAAAAGAGGGGTCGATTGGGGGTAAATAAGTTCAGCTAAATAATGATTCCATCATCAATCATCAAGTCCATCATCCAGGTAATTACGTCAGCTTTATTTTACCTGCAACTTCTGATACACACTGGGCCTGATTTATTAACGCTCTCCAAGACTGCTGAAGATAGACTGTCATGGAGTAGCCTCCTAGCAAACCAGGAATGGATTTCCTAAAAATACTTTGCAATTAGTTGGCAAATGCTTGCAATCCTGGACCAGATCAATTCTAGATTTGCTGGATCACCCAGGTTCTCCCATGATGGTCTATCTTCTCCAGTGAAAGTAAGGCTGGGTTTGGCTTTAATCCATTTTCAAGTTAATTTATACATACACAGGTTGGCATATACTAAATGATAGCTAGTATAAAACAGGCTCCTTGCAGCTATTCTTTTTGGAGTCTGAAAGACGTCAATAGCGTGCCAACTCAATGTACAAGTCTAGTGTCAACCGATGCTTCGGTGTCTTTATACCGCGCGAATTTTTATGCTTTCACTTAGAAGAAAGTAGGTACCATCCATATAATGGTGCATCAATTTCCAGTTTTCAACGTGCAAGGAAGGAATTTGGCAACCAACACATCGTACACACGCAAAAAAAAATTAAGGTGAAGAACACGGGATGGCGCTAGTGCACGCTCCAATTAAAGATCAGGTTTGTAATAACGCAAAAAACAATGCGTGCGTACATTTAAAAAACATTATGTTAACAGTAAAGTGTTTTATAAAATAGCTAAAAGAAAACAGTTCTTGGAACTCCAGTCTAGTCACTTAGCCTTAGCTGAGATGGTGTCATCATTCTGCTGCAGGTGTGAGAAACCATTCTTTAGTCTCCTCTTCCTGAACTATGAGACTGCAACATTTTATCTTTGCCACTCACAAGGTTAGAGACTACAACAGGGGTTATTGGTGTCAGACAATTGTAAAGAGAGGTTAGAACTCTTCAAATATAAGGATTTGTGTGATAATGTTGTCTCTGCGCCCAGGTCTAAGTATTGAAAAAAATTCTACCTATGTGAACAGCCTGACGAGTAAGACTTCACTCTTTTGGAAAGAAGCAGGATGCTTTTTATGTCAGAGGAAGAGCTGTAATTCCTGAGAGGTAATAAATTCCTTTAAGTGTTACACTTACACATTACTTTTCAACACCATAAATCTGATGCTAGGTCAGCAAATAGCATACAAAGCCTGTAAATAAGTGAGCGCAATTGGAATTCCATAAAAAGTTTGTATATTTTGTCAGGTTGCAAGGAAATGCATCTTCCACTGGGCAAAATCCATTGTAACTCTCACACATTAATCATGCCTTAGCAGTTCTATAGTCTATGCTAACTGTTTTTATTTCACTTGGCAGAAGAAAGAAAGTACATTTGTAAATGCATGCCGCAGGGGTTTTACTGTCGGATAATACCTTTGCTCTTTTCTCTGCACACTAAGGACAGAAAATGGCTAATGAAATATCTCTCTATACCAGCTTAGTAGTTGTATACTTAAATACAAATATGTTTTGGTATGGGATTCTTCTATGATGACATACACTCACTGGCCACTTTATTAGATACATCTGTTCAACTGCTTATTCGAATCAAATAACTAATCAGCCAACTACATGGCAGTAACTGAATGGGTAGCCATGTAGATTTTGTCAAGATAACTTGCCGATGTTCAATCTGTGCATCAGAATAGGGTATAAAAGTGAGTCTAAATGTGGTATGGTCATTGGTGCCAGGCACCGCTGGTCTGAGTGATTCAGAAATGCTTCATCTACTGGGATTTTCATGCACAACCATTTCTAGGGTTTACAGAAAATGGTCTAAAAAAAGGAAAATATCCAGTGAGCAGATGTTCTGGAAATGCCTTCTTAATGCCAGAGGTCAGAGGAGAATAACCAGACTGGTTCCAGCTACTAGAATGGGTACATTCACCTAAATAACCACCCATTACAACCAAAATATTCTGAACAGAATCCCTGGATGCACAATATGACAAACATTGAAGCAGATTGGCTATAGTAGCAGAGGATCACACCCCTGCCAGCTAGAGCAGGTACCAGAGGTTACAATTTGCACTGGCTTGCCAAAAATGTACAAGAACAAAAATTTAGAAAACAATCCTGGTCAGAGGAGTCTTAGTTTCTGCTGCAACATTCTTAGGGTCAGAATTTGGGGTCAACAACACGAAAGCATGGATTCATCCTGTCTTGCAGCATCTCTGGTTTGTAGTAGTTAGGGATGAGCGAGCAAGATTTTTAAACTGGATCTTGCGGCAAATTCGGCCGTTCTCGCTTAACGAAACTGTAAGCGTGAACGGCCGGTGTAAATTCCCTGATCAAGATTGAATTTTCCTTAAAAAATAAATGTTTCTCTAAAAAAAAAAACTGCTGCATTTATTGATCAGCTCAGTGTTCGATCCCCAGCACTAGAGGTTAAATGGGGACAAGTCTCCCCATTGGCTGAGGAAAGGAGAACCACTGATGAGCACAGCCCGCGATCCCTGGGCACTAGAGGTAATTAACCTCTAGTGCCCGGGGATCGCCCACAGGAGGATCCCCAGGACTGCATGATTGAATGCAGCCCTAGGAATCCACTGCTATCTCCGGGCACTAGAGGTTATCTATCCTTTAGTGACCGGGGATCGCACACAGGAGGATTCTCAGGGCTGCATGAATGAATGCAGCCCTGGGAATCCTCCTGTAATGATTTCCTGAAACTTCCTATGGGTCCGCGAAATCGGTTCGCTGAAATTTTGCGGACCCATCGGATGTTTGAACAAATTTTCACGAGAATGCCAGAGACATTCTCACTCATCCCTAGTGGTAGTGTAGTGGAATGGGAGGTATTTCACTTTATCACTGCAGCATACCTATTTTCTGATGGCTACTTCGAGCAGAATAACAAAGCATGTCACAAAACTTAAATCATACCAAATTTATTGATTTAATCTGACTATGAGTTCACTGCAGTTACAGTGTCAACAGATTTTATCCACTAGAGGAGACAGGAGACTCACATCATGGATGTGCAGCCAACCAGTTTGTAGCAATTGCATTATGCTACCATGCCACTATGAACCAAAATTCCTATTTACAGCACCTTGGTGTATCTTTGCTACAAAGACGTCTCATAGCAAAAAGGGGTCCAACCTGGTACTAGCAAGGTGTATTACAGGAATTTAACCTTTTATCTAGAAAACCTGAGATCTAGTGTTTTTAGATCTAGTGCTATTTCTATTATTTTAAATACTATAGCTTATATATACTAATTTAAATTTGTTTTGTGTATTGCTTTTCCAATGCTGCCCCCAGCAACCCTTGTTAATTAAATTGTGCAGTCTGCAAAATGTTTATCCATTCATGGTTCCTCTTTCCCCTCTTATCAACATGCAATTTAAACTTTCAAATAAAACCTTTGTTTTTATTACGTATTATTTATACCCAGTAATGTCATCACTGAAGAAAAATGAGTCCTCTGGGTTTTTTCTTGCAATGTAGGCAGGTCATGTTGGATAGGGCAGTTTAGCAGGGTGCTGTACATAGTTTTCTGAAAACATCACTGCATTGTGCCATAGTACTTATCTCTGTAACCCAACACTAACCCACTATTGTTGTATAATATATACTTGTATTTACCGCTATATACTAAAGGAGTTTTATCCACTGACATTTGTCAACAGCACACTCTCCCCATATACCAAAGCTCATTTTAAAGAGTTCCCATTTCTCGCCAGTCATTTAACCTTTAAAGCCTCCAAACATTTGCTGTAGTGTCTGGATCTGTCCCTTTCTGGAGAATAATGAAGCTGAAGCAGACTGGTTTCTGTTGTGAACACTTACCACAATGTAACACGTTTATTTCTGGCCGTCTCCTATACCAACTAGCCACATGCCAATCTGATATGAGCATGGCAATTCGCCTAATACTGTGTTTTCCCGAACATAAGACAGGGTCTTATATTCATTTTACCTAAAATTGCATTAGGGATTATTTTAAGGGGATGTCTTATTTTTCTCATGTACAAAAAAAATCTATAGAAAGATACCTCTGTGTTACTTGTGACCTGTCAAAATCACATATTTTTTTCTGTTATATACAAGAAGTCATGAACAAGAATGGACAAAAATGATTAATGAAAAAAAAAAAAGCTTCATAAGCAAACAAGTGCAACATAACAAGAAAATGTGAGGATAAAAAACATATGACTCATGGAGTAACAAGTGGACACAGAACAGTAACCAATATAAATCTGAGTAAAAGCAAAAAAAAAAAAAATCAATAAATATGCATTATGCTGCTAATGAATCAAATACTAGCAACAACCCTTTGAAAAGAAAATTCACCAACCTCTTATTAAAGTTGTAGTGTCACACCAGAGTAGGTTAATAACCACCCTGCGATTTCTTGACCCCTTGCCCCAGTGCTATTAAAATCTCCTGCTCTCTTTCTGCTCTCTCCATCCTCTTGGTATCCCTCCGCGTACCACGTGATTCCGATTGGGCTTACTTTTGGGGTAGGGCTTATATTTTCTCCTTGCATGATTAGCATGCTAGGGTTTATTTTCCGGGTAGGTCTTTTTTTAGGGGAAACATTGTATTTGCCCCCTCTATTGTCCTCCTCTCTGTCTACCTCCTATTAGCAATCACCTGTTAACAGCTGTGGAACATTTGTGTAAAATGTAAAAAAAAAATAATAATGATGCCCTCAAGATTCCAACAACACTAGAAGCCATTTAGTTGTCCAATAACTTTATCTTATAATTTTTTTGGAATTATTTTTTTTAGAATTTTAAAGCAGATATCATTAGTTCCATTGCTAAGGCAAAAAAAAACCATCAACAGTTATGGGGAGAGAATCTCCAAGTTCTGCATAATATTTATAAGTTCATAAGTTTATAATTATACTCTGTTGTATTAGCAACTTATTTAACACTATTTTTGGTCATATTAGAAAATATTGAGGCAAATGTTGTCCTGTGCGTATATGTATATGTCTTCCTCTGTATACAAATATATTGTAAATTGGCATGTACAATCAAATAGACTTTCAACGTCAGTGAAGAACTTCAAGTCATTTATCCTAATGGTCACAATCTTCTCTAGAATGTACCACAGATAATACTCCTACATATTCCACATCAATTTGAGTCACTGATATAGTCATAGTTTGAGTCACTGATTTACAATAAAGTATTACTAATCTTTTTAATAAGTTATCAAACATAAATAATATAAAGACTTTCATGCCTGAAATGAAACCCTTTGTCATTGTTCTAATTTCTTATTTTACTAGCTTTAGATTACTGTTTGCTTCTCAAATACATTCTTGTTTAAGACGGATACATTGAGGTTAAATTGTTACTTAAAAAATAAAACCAGAAAAAAAAAAAAAAATGTGTTAAAGGGAAATTGCTCTTAAAAAGCTGTTACAGTCTATAGCAGGAATAGGTATCTTTACAAGTATCTTGTGCTTGAACAAGAAAGGATTGGAAATGTTTTCTTTGTATATGGAGGAAACATGAAGGTTAGCACAGTAATTTAGAGAGAAAGAAATATTTCTTTTAGATACTAAAACCAACACATTTATTTCTCACATCTGCTCTACATTTCTGTAACTGACACCTGGCTCATGTATTGGAATACTAAACCTATTATTTAAAAAGGAACTCTAGGCGAAAGGTAAAAACACAGTTTAAATACATACATGGGAAATGTTTAACCTGTTAAAAGTTTTGTATTTGTGTCTACCAATTTCTAAGATTTCCAAATCTCTTAGAGACAGTACAGACCTGATTTTTCTCTGTATGAGCAGCTTAGCATAGGAAGCACAAACACCCGGCGCCTCCTGACTTCCCACCTGCAGGTAGCAAGACTGAATGTACTCCGGCATGGGAGTTACATCATCTTGGCCCTACAACCAAGATTGCTAAAGATCGAAATTAGAACACAAAGAAGGGTGGTGGTGCCCGGGATAGAACAGGGGCAGGTGAGGGTATTTTAAACTTCAAAAATTTTTTTTTTTTTTTTTTTTAGAAAAAGCGTTTATATCTGCTTAAAAAAGTGATAATTAAAAAAGTGATGATATAACACCTATCTGCATGCAGCTTGTGGGCTTTTGTGTTTTTTTTTTTTTTTTTTAATTCCCACAGTTTGAACTCCAAGGACTGGAGGAAGTTGATACCAGGTCAAATTCAGGTATCTATACTGTTTACATTAAACAAAAATAAATATAATCAGTGCTTTTTTTGTAAGAAAAAAGGTGCCGGGACATCTTGTTATTCCTCCAGAGTTCAGACACTGTCCGTCTCCACTCCTCCAGATACTGTGCCAGACCTCTCCCCAAAGGAGCACTCCATACAAGGGTATGTAAGGAAAAGAGAGTAAGGAAAGCTTTCATGAGGGCTTGAGAGTAGTAATTCTCATTTACCTTTTCTGCAACCCAGCTGGCATGTATCAATGCACCGTGAGCGGAATGCTCTGAATCACTGGGCCTGATTTATTAAAGCTCTCCAAGGCTGGAGTGGATACACTTTCCACAGTAAAGCTGGGTGATCCAGCAAACCTGTAATGGATCTCGCACAGTATTTAAAACATTTGCTAACAAATAGAAATCTACTTTTAAGAAATCCATTTCAGATTTGCTGGATTACCCAGCTTCACTTTGGAAAATGTATTCTCTACAGCCCTGGGGAGCTTTAATAAATCGGTCCCATTGTGTCGGTGGGAAATTGTCAGACACATTTAAACAACTGGCCTTCCTCAATAGTTGTCACAGGTCACGCAGCTCATGCTGCACATGATGACACTTTCCAAGCAGTTAGGCTGCTCAGCCACTGTCCAGTATTGAAGCACGCATGTACAGCTTGTATTCACAGGTTGAGCTGTCATTTTCACTGACAGCTGTTCCCCTTCACCAACTTTTACGGACTTCCGTTGAAAATCTGTTGAAAGAAGGTGCCGGAACTCTGTTCCGATGCTTTCAATGAGAACAAAAGCTCTAAATGTAATTATTAATTGTTAATGAATGCAAAGCTGCATAAATTTAGGTGTTTTATCTCTACTATAGTTTTGCATAAATCATTTTTCAAGACATTTATAAATGTTATTTTAGATGCCTTCAGCTTGCATTTGAGGTCAATGTAAAAAGCTATTAAGTTCGGCCCCAGGTGCTTCTGACCACCTTCTATCCTGCATTTGACTTCCAAGCTGGATCTAGCTGCTTTTGCTATTTTTCTTGTGTGTAACACACAACCTAAGTATGTAAACAAATGTACAAAGTGTTATAATTTGGATGTAGAGATGAGCAAACATGTCCACTCTGATCATGATTCTTCTAATAGCTCCTCTCGTTTTGCATGGCCAAGGTTAAGTGTGCCCATCCTTACATCCTTCTTCTAATCTTTATTTTATAAAACAAGGTTAAAGACCTCCTATTATGCTTATATCATCCAATATACCATTTGGTATGTTACTTTTGCAAAAGAGACCTAGTCGAATCCCACCTCTTTCCAAGCAATGCCTTCCATAAGTTAAAACACATAGTTAGAAATGTCTGTTCCTAACAAAATACAAGGTTCCAGCACTGTTGTACCCTATTGCTACCTCTTTGGGAAGTATCAGTGTTCTATTGTTTTCATCGCATGCCCACTGTGTTCAAAAAAGCACACCAACTGAACACCTGTGACGAGTGGAGCAACTTTTATCTAGTTCTTTGTGTTAAAAATAAAAGGATGTATTTAGATCTGTGTTCAGTTCTTCTCCTGGAGCATTCTATTGGTCACCATCTCTACACAGCATCCACACTGTATTATAATATACACTCTATAACTCTAAGCATTAGTACAATATGCTGTACATTATAATACAAAAACCTCAAGACCGGAAAAACACATAAACTGAACTGAAGTCAAGTATAGAAATTCATCAATTATGTAGATATCTCCAACCAATGACCACAATCATTTTACAAAAGTATATGGAAAGTATGTGGAATCGGCTCCCTCAGGAAGTAGTTTCAGCAACTACTATAGATTTCTTTGAGAAAAATCTGGATGTTTTTCTAGAAGCACAGAATATAACTGGGTATTAAGGCTTTAAAGTAAAAATAACAGTGACTGTTGATCCAGGGAACATCCGATTGCCTGATGGAATCAGGAAGGATTTTTTTTTCCCCTGTTGTAGTAAATTGTACCTGGGTTTCTTTTTTGCCTTCCTCTGGACCAACTATGTCCATAGGGTTTCATATCTGGAATATGGTAATTTCCCTAGTGGTTGAACTTGATGGACTTATGTCTTTTTTTCAACTTGACCTACTATGTAACTATGATCTGATATACACTAGTTAGCTAAAATCTAATCTAATGTCATAGGCAAGAATGGACACCCATGTATCACCTGCAATGATGCCTTTATTATAAATTCATGCAGGACATTTCCTAAAATTTGGTTTTCGCTAGGCTCAATAATAATGCCCTAGTCCAGCAATGCACAACCAAGGGAGCAGCAGGGGATGCGATGCTGATAACCCAGCAGGTATCCTTTTGAACTCCTACTTCACATGATATATGCCTCACCCTGACCCTAAACATCAGAGGCATATACCAGCTGTCATTTAAGCATGATGAATTCTTCTGCTAGTTAGAGACAGAGTCACGCACTGGGATATTCAGGGGACAATACTGCCATTTTCTCCTAATGCTGGGGGACTGGAAGTTGTGTTGGGGCTGGATGAGTGAGACATATGGGACTGTAAGCTGTAGTTTACTTCTGGCAGGCGATGGACTGTTTTCCTCAATTAATCACTAGTGCTGAGAAAAGTATTGCACATATCTTCTATTGCTCTGTGGAGTGCAACTTGCTTTGGGACTAACATTGGTCTAATTAGTCACTTTAGCGGCTATACAGTTTGCACTTTGTAAACAAGAATTTTTTTTTCTTATTTGGATGAGTGATGTGTTTTAAAAAGAAAAAAAATAATAAACTATACCTGGGCATGCCCTTATATAATTTCAGTAACAGTTTGAACAGAACTATTGAATTTCTACATTGGGTAATCTGTTCTAAAATGCGCGTTCTGTCACCAATATACCCCTAAAAAGTACACACAAACCAAACAAACAAACAAAAAATGAACATTAACCACCTGGCCGGTAAACCCGACCTTGGTACGGGGTAATAACACTTGCAAAAAGCGTTAAACCCGTACTTTTTTCAGGTGGTTAACAAACGTTGTATTGTAATCCGATTGTCATATATTGTATGACAATCGGATTACAATTGTAAGAATATACTCACCCAGTCCCCGCAGCTCCTCCGGACACGTCTTCTCTCTTGCTTCTTCTCCCGGTGAGTGCAGTGACGATTTCTGGGGTTTCCCGGTGACGTCGCTGCATGCGTCGGTGCGGGAGGTGGGGCGGGAAATTCAAATAATTTTTTGTATTGAACTCAATACAAAAAAGCTGTATTGAGTCCAATACAAAGAAATCCTTATATATTATATATATATAATTGTATTATAT